>NC_067222.1:47751425-48051425 GCF_019924925.1 Ctenopharyngodon idella | reverse complement strand
GATTGTGATTGGGTGGGGGTGGGGTTTGGAGAACAACATATAGCCAATTATACTTGTAAATTCTGAGTATGCATGGTTTTCTTCATCTTGTTGAGGAAGTTTTACATGCAGAAACACCCACATAGCAGGACAATCTGGAAAGAGATTCCATAGTGTGTTACATAGAGCTGGTTTCCAGAACATTGCTTTACAGAAGGGGCTATCCTCGACTAATAGCCGAAATAATTTTCTAAACCATATTTTCCATTTTTCCGGAGTTGCAGTTCATTTTTGTGACATGCTCCAGAAAGTAGTTCACAGAGACTGAGACGGCAGAAATCACATCCTGTTGATTTCTTTATTTTACAAAAGCAAAGTTTTGTTGATATTTTGAATGTACACAAAAATAGACCTTTTACAATTTCGAATGATGTATTACTCTTATCTGTATAAATGATTTTAAGTGGTTTCCGCTGCTATACGGAAAACAAATCCAGCGCCTCACGCATACACACACAACATATCAGTTCTAGCATTGCTAACTGGACATCACAGCGTATTTATCATCAAAATGAAATAAAATACAGTCAGCCAAACATAGAAAAAAGTTATTTTGCTCAATTTACAGGGTATTTTACATTGTACC
The DNA here is from genome assembly GCF_019924925.1 of Ctenopharyngodon idella. Classification (NCBI taxonomy): domain Eukaryota; kingdom Metazoa; phylum Chordata; class Actinopteri; order Cypriniformes; family Xenocyprididae; genus Ctenopharyngodon; species Ctenopharyngodon idella. The sequence continues at coordinate 48,050,800 of NC_067222.1, read as the reverse complement.
GTCACACTGTGTTATTTCAAACACATTTTTGCACATGCAGAATGGTGTTTTACATGGATATTGGGACACGAGTAAAGTACAAAGCCTTGTTTACATAATAAATAATAGTTAAGTATCCAAATACATGCGAATGTGGAAACATTTGGATTCACGCAGAATGGGAGAGGAGCCCAGTGCCAGTTTTGTTTTAAATAAATTTGTTTATGCTTTAAAATAAATGTAATTTGTAAAGAATGCCAGTATAATTTATGTTTATTTTATAGGCTACTTATATTTTTCATTCTTGTTTTGTTCTGTATGCCGTTAGATTTAAAGGATTTGTTGTGGAGTGAGGGGAACTAAAATACATGTTTATGTTTTTAAACATTTCGTTTTATTAATGGGTATTAATTTTACATTATTTAAAATGCAACTGAGACACAGTTCTGTCAACAACTTAAGTTTGACCTGGTGCTGCTGTATTTTTAAAAAGATTCATATTTACAGATTGGTTTTGTGTCAATAAAACAAGGATATTGTGTTCATTACTCCCACCCACTTTAACTTTGGGTTTAATCACTGTTATAATTATAAGGGGGTCCCTATAACGGGTCCCTGGCCCCAAAACGTTTAAGAATCACTGCTTTAAAGGACCTATGTGGAGGACTTTCTAGCGAATCCTTCTTCTGGTGTCTGGCCAGAATCCGTCCTTTTACCTCCTCCAAGAGGACTGACCACCCTGCCTGAGAGGAAAGAGGAGAGGAGAGAAAACTAGCATTGCTGCCATGGTTTACAGAGGAAACACAATCGCCAAAACCTTAGATTGCAATGAGTCATGTCAACACTGGTCTCATCCAGCATTGAAACCCCACAGCACTGATGCATCCATAACTTTCACCTCCACACGGCCATGTTACAATATTACAAGATAAGGAACCATTAGAGAGCTGACTGCAAAACAGTGCTACTTCACATGGTATTGAGTTCTGCACCAAGTGCAGCCAGTTGGTCTGAAGAACAGCATTATTATGTGGTATGTTTTCCGAGGAAGCCAGAGAAGGAAATGGCCCTTAGACCAATCAAAGCCTCTGGCTAGCATGCTTTACAAGTTTGGGTCCTTTTTATTTTTCAGTTGAAACTATAGCCTTCTTCATTCAGACAATATCAAGAATACAGCTGAGGGAATAAACAAACTTAACTTAAAATAATCATCTCTCAGTGACTAGTTGTTATATTTATTTCTTGACTAGCAAGTAGCGCAGTGTGCGGCTCTCAGTGTAATAGGATTGTAATTGCGTGTGTTCAGTGGCTCAGTGTGCAGGGGTAATTAGATGGAGGTACAACAGTCCACTGACTCACACAGGGGATAAATCTCTCTCAGGGGCCCTGCGGGGCCTCATTGCTTCCAATATAAATCAGACAAATGAGGCTGTTGGTGGAGGTGCAGAAAGAGGCTGTAAGAATGAGAGCGTAGACAATGAGACTGAAAACTTAATTTTAAATCCTCAAGTATTGCAGCTTCGCAACTGAGTTCTCAGTTATGTTTAAAGTGTGAACTTTACCTCAGATGTTTCTCTTAAAATTTGTAGGAGAAAGAAATGTGTAGAACTATAGAATGTAATGTAAAGTCTTTTTTGGGGGGGAGGATGACTTTTATAATATCTTAAAATGCACACAGTTTGAAACATTGCTGAGCGCAGATATTAAAAAGATCTCATTTATGATTTTTCTTGTGGCTTCGGCTTGTGTTAGAAGGAGGTTGCAAATGACAGAAATTTCACATGTGAAAAATTAAGCTAGCACTGTAAAAGTGGGTTTGGGTGAGAATGCGTACACATAATGCAATAGCTCAGTCAGAGGATGACTTGATTTGACATGATTTCAAAAAGAACTGGATGACGGGTTGATGAGATCATTGGGGTTCACCCTCTGACGCCCTGTCTGCTAAAGTCTGTACTGACAGGACCGGCCCAAATGTTTAGAAAAGCTGAGAATTCATGAGCACTGCTAATTAATGCTTATTGAAACTGAAAACTCAAAGATTCAAATCAATCCAAAGTCAAGATTGAGAACAAGTGTGTCCTGAGGAAATCTATCTGTCTGTTCTTACACAGCACACACACAGGGCAACATCATATATATGAGCAGCCAAGCATTTCCCCAAAACAAAAAAAAACGTTTTAAGTATATTTGTTCCAATTGATCCATCCATCCATTCGCCATAACCACTTTGTCCTCTGCAGGGTTGTGGGGTATCTTTTTCAAAATACCCTAATTTCTGTGACGTTTGCAGAACTAATTCATTTTAATATGTGTCTGTTTTTTCCTCAACACTCAGAGGACCATGCGGGGACCCCTGCAGTGATCTGCTATGCTACAGGCAAAATAGCTGTCTCAGGCTTTTCTACAGAGGCTTTTTGTCCAATCTAATGTCTACAAATATAATTAAAATTTCAGTTAATTTCACCCAAAAATGTCAAATTGAACAACAGTTGCACAAAAGTAAATAGTTTAGATACTCTAACGTTAAAAAAGTTCAAGGGTCATTAAAAAAACAAAATAACGACTTATATAGTGATGGCTTATTTCAAAACACTGCTTCAGGAAGCTTCGGAGCGTTATGAATCAGCGTGTCGAATCATGATTCGAACTTTGAAATCGGCCATCGCTATATAAGTTGTTATTTTGTTTTTTTGGTGCAACAAAAATATTCTCGTTGCTTTATAATATTAATATTGAACCACTGTACTCACATGAACTGATTTAAATATGTTTTTAGTACATTAATGGATCTTGAGAAAGGAAATGTCATTGCTGGCTTTGCAGGCCTCACTGAGCCATCGGATTTCAACAAAAATATCTTAATTTGTGTTCCGAAGATTAACGGGACTTACGGGTGTGGAACGGCATGAGGGTGAGTAATTAATGACATTATTTTCATTTTTGGGTGAACTAACCCTTTAATTTATCAAAAATAAAGTGAAGATGGATAAATATTATTATAATTTAAAATAACTGTTTTCTATGTGAACATATTGTAAGCTGTAATTTATTCCTGTGATCAAAGCTGAATTTTCAGGATCATTACTCTAGTCTTCAGTGTCACATGATCCTTCAGAAATCATTCTGCTCAAGAAACATTTCTGATCATTATTATCAGTGTTTAAAACAGTTTCTGCTTTTTTTTAGGATTTTTGGATGAATATAAAGCTCAAAATATTTGTTTTTTTCTAAAAATAAAATCTTTCATAACAATGTAAAAGTATTTACTGTCACTTTTGATCAATGTAATGCATACTTGCTGAATAAAAGTCTTTCTGTATATATTAAAAAAACATCACAGTGGCACCAAAACAAATAAATAAGCCTAAACTTCTGACATTAATAAATGTATTTTAAACCTTAATTCTAATGCAATTCCACATTAATCTGTAAGATTGAAGAGAATTAGCTTGACAAAAAATGTCATAGGCTTTTTTTCTCTAGGCAATAATGACAAAAATATATTTCTTTCCATTTTGTCATAAAATTCTAAAAGTGCATTGTAATAAAAGCAGCATTCATACACATTTACGTCACAGGAAAGGTGATTCAACAGATGCACTATTGTCTGCTGTGATAAACTTTACAATTACTTTTTTTTTTTTTTAACTGCCATTTAGACTGCTGGGAAGTTCTTACTTTTGTGGTCAGAAATGATCATTTCAAGCATTATAGCTATTTAGTTTTCTATCTAGTTCTAGTTATTCTTATTCATCAACAATACACAAAATGCACAAACACTGAATGGTAACACTTGCCATGTTTCCATTTGCTTATTTCAATCAAATTTTAGGGTATTGCATTAAAAAACGCCAAGATGTGCATAAACTGTAAAAATGCACATTAAAAACATATGCGCTCATTTGAGACGGATGTTTTTTTGTCTGATAAGAAGAAATGCGCATAAACTACAATGGAAACACATTTACCAAATAAATTCCTTGATGTGCAACAAAAACCTCACGTGACTTTGCCTCAACAGAGGATGCATTTGGATAACTGGACTAACCAGCGGACCAATCGCATCACAGCACCTCAAATGTTGGTTTGGTGGTTTTAAAACGCTTGAGCCAAAGTCTGTCATCACAATGATTGGGTAGAAGCATCTCACAGGATTGCCTTCCCAAACACCAGGTGTCCGCCTCGGAATGCAACATAACAGCGTTTATTGCGTTTCATCTGCGCGCTCTGAGGCACAAGTCAAAGAGCCACAGTTTCTTCCCCGATTGCAGCAACTTCCATTTTAGCACCAACTTCCCAGGAAGTGACTTTTTTGTGTGACCTCCTGAACACACAGAATGGAAACGGTGCAAATGTTTTATGTGATATTTTAATTTGGCACATAAGTTAGTTTCACAACTTTGGATGGAAACATTGCTACTGTTAGAATTCACAATAAAAACTTATGACAAATACCATTTGGCTTCAGTCTGTAACTGACTTCAGCTCATGCTCAGAAGGCCAGGGCTAAAAGAAAATCCAGAGTACAGTGAAATCATTAAAGAAAAGCAAAAGACAATTCAAATGCTAGTTAACCGCTGACCAAGACGTTTTTTTTCTTTTTTGAATCCAGAAAGGCCAGAAAGTGATTGTTATGTTTATCGATTATTACTATTATTTGCAATGTTGCTAAAATGGCAGTTATACTTCCATGTGATGTTGTCAGTCGGAGGTCGACAGGAAGAGCTTACGCAGCTTTTATTAGCACATAAATCCCACTAGGCTGCCTCTTCACTCTGCTGTTGATTTTTCTCTCTCCTCCTCTTCACATTCATCTGTTCCCCGGAGCTCTCGGAGGGGGCACATTCTCTCCTTCCCTCTGTGCAGCGAGCTCTGATGGTGAGAAATTCCACAGAAGAGATTGTTTCCGTCCTGTTCCGAACGGCACTCAGATGAGACCTCTGGAGACATTGACCCAGCTTACTGTTGAGGAACTCTGATGTTATGTCTCTGATATTTGCGCTCAAAGGCTGCATTTTTTAAACCTTCTTTCTAAAAGTTCATTTATTACTCACCATCATGTCATTCCACACCCGTAAGATCTTCGTTCATCTTCAGAACACAAATTAAGATATATATGATAAAATCCAATGGCTCAGTGAGGCCTGCATTGCCAGCAAGATAATTAACACTTTCAGATGTCCAGAAAGCTACTAAAGACATATTTAAAACAGTTCATGTGAGTACAGTAGTTCAACCTTAATGTTATAAAGCGACGAGAATATTTTTTGTGTGCCAAAAAAACAATATAATGATTTTATTCAACAATATCTAGTGATGGGCGATTTCAAAACACTGCTTCATGAAGCTTTCGAAGCTTTACGAATCTTTTGTTTCGAATCAGTGGTTCGGAGTGCGTATCAAACTGCCAAAGTCACGTGATTTCAGTAAACTTTGGCAGTTTGATACATGCTCCGAACCACTGATTCAAAACAAAAGATTTGTAAAGCTTCCAAGCTTCATGAAGCAGTGTTTCGAAATCGCCCATCACTAGATATTGTTGAATAAAGTTGCTATTTTGTTATTTTTGGCACACAAAATGTATTCTCGTCGCTTCATAATGTTAAAGTTGAACCACTGTAGTCACATGAACTGTTTTAAATATGTCTTTATTAGCTTTCTTGGCATCTGAAAGTATTAAGTATCTTGCTATCAATGCAGGCCTCACTGAGCCATAAAATGTTATCAAAAATATCTTAATTTGCGTCCTGAAGATGAACGAAGGTCTTGCGGGTGTGGAACGACATGAGAGTGAGTAATTAATGACAGAAATTTCATTTTTGGGTAGAGTAACCCTTTAAGACAGAATTTTATGACATTGTAGTAAAGTGCAACAGCATGGAAGAACATCAGCTGAAATATTTTGAACAGTTTTAGAGACTCTGAGCTTTTCTAATGGCAGCAGGTCTATGGGGAGCTGCAGCGAAGCAGGAGGTGCGGGTGATGTGAACGCACCTGTGTGAATGTGAATGGGAATTCTAGAAGCTTAATTATAGACCCACAACCCAGCGGCTCGAACTGGAGGTCACAAAGCGCTCAGATAAACCCGTGAGTCATTACGGTTTGTCGACCCAGACTAAACTAGTGCTGAGAACTGAGCACAAACCTCAAATTGAATCAGTATCTTCAACCAAACACACACACACAAACTCTAGACATCTGCATGAGTCACCGGTGAAGTCTTCACACTAATATGCCAGACAGTTACTTATCTGCAAGAGAACCGTTTTCACTCCAGACTTTGTTGAAATTGTTGTATCTGTTAATCATACGTTAGCAGACTAATATAACAAGTTGGACAACACTTTTGATGTCTTTTCCTGTTTTAAACTAACACTTAAATGCTTTTGAAAGAAGGTCAGGCAACAAGCCAAGCCAACAAAAAGAGAATAACACACACTCACACACAAACACAAACACAAAATCATGTGTACTTTGCCAAATGAGGATGCCATATCATAGAATATATTACACTTTATTTTAGGGTCTTTTAACTAGTTGCTTATTAGCTTGCATATTACTAGCATATTGACTGTTGTAATAGTATTATTTATTGTTAACTGATGATAGCTGATGCATTAACTTAATGTTGAAAGTTACTGTAAAGTGTTACCATAAAATCTTGATGTTAATAAAAAACAAACAAGAAGTAATGGCAACAGCAACTATAACCTGCTTCCCTGATGTACCGACACATCCGACACGAGCAGGAGATAAAATAGGGTGAGGCTGATTTGAAGCACATTTCTTTGGTGCAGTGCCCATTTTTGCTCTATCAAGTTCACAAACAGCCATAAACAAAACAAAAACCAAACAAATAAGAGTCATACATGCAGAGACAGAAGAAGATAACATATTTGTTGTACAGAAGAATCAATTAATACCAGCTCTTTTAAATCCCTTCAGATTTCTTTCCCTTGAGACTTTGATTGAAAGTGTTTGTTTGTTTTACAGACAGGTATTGTAGAGTCACACATGATCTGCTGTACAGTAGACATTTGTAAGGTGTTGCATTATCTGGCTCAGTCTTTTTGTTTATTGAACAAATGAGAGAATTGAAACGCACAAGTTTGAAAGTACAGACTCTACTGCACATTTGTGTGGCAGTGGGCATTTGATGACGTTCCCCCACTACAGGTGGGATCCGTCCAACGGCACGGCTTTATCTGGAATGACCGGCCCCTCACGCATATCCTCATTCAGTAAGTGCACAAGGTGTTTCACTTAACTCGAAACCAGAAGCCGATAAGAGCAAGATAATGGCCACATCTTCAAACAGAGAAGAAAGCCAAGAAAGATACACAAGGAACTGTGCAACGGCAATTATGGGCTGTAAAAGTGAAGGCTGAAATTGACCGCTTCTTTATGACTTTATAACTAGCTGTTTGATGGAAAATGTTCAGTATCAGATTCTTACCGGGAAAAATCCTTGTTTTATGATGTTTAAATGATTAAACAATGAGGCACAGACAGTTATATTCTATAAGCTTGTAAAAATGAACAGAAAAGGTGTTGCTTTTCTGTGGCATTAATCGTTTTGTTTACTAAGTCAAGCAGAACTTCTAGCTACTATTACTCATACTGAGAGTTAGAGATTTGCAAGGATGGAAATGTCAGTGACCACAAAATGAAATACAATGCGTCTGCTCCATCTGAAAAGGGGTTAAATATCAGCTTAAATACTGTTGATGTTTTTTTATGACATAAGTAACTTCAAGAGTTCATTGTTGGTGTACTAAAAAGCTAATTTGTGAAGTAATTACTTGAGTAGTTTGTCAGAAAACAACTTATTTACACTCTTGCTTGAGTCCTATTATTTCTCAGTACCTCTACTTGTGCTCAAGTTATCTGGAAGAGTGCACCATTTTGCCAAATTTGGTGGGGGCTGTCAGGGGAGTGTGAAAAAACATTGTGGGATCATTTGAGTCGTGCCTTCTGAAGGTGTCAGGCCCATGATAAGTCTTGTTCAAACGTTAGCTTCTCCAAAATGCTATGTGTCAACATTCAACCCGTGTCGCTGCGCTCTGATCTGGCCGTGCAAACACTAAGAGACAGCCGTCCGTATGGAGCGGCTTTCTGACGGTGTGCCGACACCCTGGGCTGGGAAAAAGAGGAGAGCGATCCCTGTCCGATTGTCACCGCTGGGTTGGTAGTCCAGGTGTATCCATCCTGGCAGGCTTGTGGAAGCTGGCACTTCTGAGGGGAAAGTAGCAGACAGGTGCAAAGTCATTTCTCACAAGTCTAGGCCACAGACTCCATCATCTTTCCATTCCTTCCTTCATGTTTCCTCTTGTTTTTTTTTTCTTTTTCTCCTAGAGAAAAGGTCTGCCCGTCGATGCAGCAGGGAGTTCCTCAAATTCTTCACTGAGCCTCTACTAGATAGAAGCCAAATATGCTTCTTTTTTCCACTACATGCAACAATCCCTAGAAGATGCTCTTCAATCAGCCCTATCTACTAAGGCAACGCAGATGGATTCAGCCAATAAGTCTAGAACCTGATGGAAGATCCAAAATCCAACAGAGATGCATACTTCTGGAGGCAGGAGCTAGTTGTGTTTCCATTAGTAATGTCAAGTTCATGAATCAGAATTGCTTTGTTTGGATCAGTTCACTGAATCATTTGGAAGAGTTCATGACTCGACTTTTGAAATGAGCCGAGAACCCGGGGGGTGTTCCAGAAAACAGGTTATGTCAAGTTTACTCAGAGTAAATGGATAACCTCAACTTTCAGTTCCAAAAAAGGAGGTAACTTTTAGGGTATGTATGTAGAAGTGTTGTATGGTTATTCTGGTGCAACTTCACAAAACCAACAAGGTGCATGGAAGGAAAAAACAAGAGTATATTTTTGAACAATACCAGCAACACTTGTGAAGTGGAGAGGTCAGAATAATCAGTGTGGTTGAAAAAAAAAACGTTTTATTTCACCACCAATGCGTTTGCGCTTCATCAGGACTAATAGATTGCAGGTGCACAAAGACAAAAGCATAGACAAAATTAAAACGTTCCAGGTTTAGCTTGTTTCAGAGGTATTCAGCGCATGATGGGGCTCCATAAACTTATACAGCCATATTATCTTTGAAAGCACAGGCTGTTTTTTAGGTCAATCCATCTCTCTATTTTAATTTATATGTAGCATCAAACAAACAATATAATTATTGTTTCAAGTAATAAAAACTGACTTAAGAAAAATTAAAAGATAAGTTTACAATAGGATTACAAAACCTCCCACTAGGTGGTGATATGCACTAAGAGTGTAAATCGCCATTAAACAAAAGAAGAAGAAGCTTCTTCTTAGCATCCATTTCCATTATGACTCATGGATTTGGTGCTCGGTTGAGACTGTCTTTGTGTGGTCATAGTTAATTCTGAGTTTCATACTCTGGGTTGACTAAACTTACTCCAGACCGCAGTTTTGGAACCTGCATTCCTCGAGTAAGCAAGGTTTGGGTAAATCAACAGAGAATTCAGGGTATATTTGACGGTAAGTTAACCTTGCTTTCTGGAGTAAATGATGCTGGAACAACTGATATTTTGCTTCTTTGTAATGGACTGCTCTGACTAGTTTGCGAATCAGACTGAATGATCCTGTCACAACAGTTCTCGAGTAACAGTAAACTGAACAGAGAACCATCGATTGCAGCAGTTTGAAAGTACGCAGTACTTCCGTATTTCAGACATGAATACAAAGAGCCACAATGCCGGGATTCTAGATTTTCGCAGTGAAGCCATTACGCAGCTACTCAATTGTTTTGATAAAATTGTTCGTAAATGAATTCAATAAAAATCTAGTTCTATGCAGTTCTTCTATGCTAATCATTGGATCCTATACATTGTACCCTCACACTGTCATGATCCAGCTAATATTGCCTCAGCTGAATGCTGTTCTTTTGAGGAGAAGCCACAACAGTTTTGTACCATAAAAGTATCTTACTGTTTGAAAACATCACTTAGGGTTGTCTGCAAACATTGCATTATAAAAGTACATGGGGGAACAATACAAGCATGACACACAAGCATGAACGCCTTACTTCACAAATACACACACACCAAGAAAGCCGCTCAGCTGACAACCACAGAATCTGCAAGCGTGAGCAGGAGTGGGGGACATGATTTAACAGTTGACTTTCACTGTTTGTCTCCCAGTTTTTAACACTGGGGCTCGAAATAAAGCTGAGAATTTTCCCAGCGTTACAGTGTACGAGGAACGGTGCTTCACGCTCAGGGCAGAATAAGGAGGGACCCGTTGTATCAGTTCCCTGCAGACCACCGGCTGATACCGCACAACACACCCACGCCTCTGCTACCTGTGTGTAAAACTCAACCGCTGCACCAACAGCTACATCTGTGTATACTGAGGTGCTGAGGAAAGACACTGATCTGAAACCTGCTTCACCTGCACTGTGAATTTGAAAAGAAATGAAAGCTATGGAAGCTTTTTTCCGCCATGGAGTAAAACAATTTAAAAGATAATTGTGACTTTTTATCTCACAATTCTGACTTTTTCCCTCAGAATGGTGAATTTATATCATGCAATTCTGAGAAAAAAAGTCAGAATTGTGAGATAAAAAGTAGCAATTATCTTTTTTTTATTCCATAAAAAGCAGAACGTAAAAAAAAAAAAAAAAACCTTGATGTTGGATTTTAAAGATAGATAGGATAGAATCAGCATATTTGAATGATTTCTGAAGGATCATGTGACACTAAAGACTTTAGTAATGCTGCTGAAAATTCAGTTTTGATCACTAAATTACATTTAAAAATATATTCACATTGAAAACACTTATTGTAAATTGTAATAATAATCATACTTCACAATATTACAGTTTTAACTGTATTAATGATATAAATGATGTCTTTGAAATAAATGCAGTCTAGGTGAGCGTACGAGACATTCAAAAACATACAAAATTGTACATATACCAAACTTTTGAACGGTAGTGTAGATGATTTGCCCATTTTATAATAGGCGAAAAAGCCGGCTTTTCTCATCATGTAATTGTGGTAATTTGGCGATACAGAGAGAGGGCAGACGCACATCTGTGATCTATTAAACATGATATTTCAGGTAGCTCATGAGGAACACATGTGTAGCCCACGTTCTGCCCAAAATTACATTTCCACAACATTACTTGCACAAATAAACACTGAGAGACAGAGAGTAACTGAGCAATTTCTATTTCACCGTACTACCAAAGATGTATTATATTGATGTTGCTGTTGTACTGTTGTGTTTGAACTTACAGTTTAGAAATACTGAGAGCATATTAATGAAAGTTATTCATAATGAGTAAAGTATAAACAGTCAGACACACATTCATAAATGTGAAAGATCTTCAGTTCACTGTCCTGTAGTGCTGAATGTTTAACAGCTATGAAACATACTGTTTGTAATGCTAATAATGATGTTTGCTTTTTAAAAATGTAGATTTTAATATAAAAAATAATAGATTCAGTTCAAAGTAGTTTGTAAGGGGTGAATTAGAGTCCTCTTAATAAACAAATAAAAATAAAATAGTTGAATAAAAAATAAAAATAATTAAAGCATGGATGATTTTATTTATTTTTTTTTTTTTAGCATTGAGAGATTCTACAATGCATCACATGCCATATAACATTTTCTTATTCCAGCGCTTTTTTCTTTTTTTTTTTTGGAAAGTCGTGGCCTTTCTGTAACGTTAAATTCTTGTCTATGAAAAAGCCACTGAACATTTCCATCATTATCGCACAAGAAATTTACAAAGACAACATGTGACAACATGCCCAGCCGTTTTGGTTTTTGCAGATGCAATACATAGTTACATTATTGGAGAAGTGCTCCCGTAATTACTATGCTGTGTTGAGATTTCAAGAAAAAAAAACAAAAACTGTGATAATAAGAAAAGCCATTTTTCAGCGAAGTTCATTGTTTGATTTGAAGTAAACGGAGCAAAGCAGTTGTTTGTGGGCTGTACTGAATGAATGTAGGGTTGAGTCTCTGAACTCATGTCGCCCCCTATCGGTCACACAACGAACAAACCCCGCGCGCTGTCATTCACACACACGAGTGATTTGAGCAGAAATACACACACTGAACTATGCAAACACTCCTCTACACCTATGAACTTCTTTGACATTTAGATGTATCAAATGGAGAAATGCAGAAAACTGACTTAAGGTGGAAAACAGAGTGATTTTGCACTCCAGACGTCATTCGGCGAGGCTTATAGTTTCGACATAATAATAAAAAAAAAAAAAAAAAAAGTAGCATCATATAGAGGCATTCGGCTGTATACTACTATTCCACACCACTACTATACTATATACTATATAAATTCTACATACATTTGTACCAGCTGGCTGATTTTTTTTTTTTTTTTTTTTTTTTTTTCCCTTGGTGTAACTATTTTTAGTTTTGAATAAAACCAGTTCTCTTAGCTCTTACCACATCTACGTTTATGCATTTTTATAGTGTAGTCTAAATACTCAAGGAACCAGATGAGCACCAGGTTGCTGTAGATTTTATATTTTCAATCTGTAGTGTGTCATGTTGATGTTTATTTTTTTCTTTTTGCACTGAGTGTGTGTGTATGAGAGAGAGAGAGAGAGAGAGAGAGAGAGAGAGAGATCGGGTTCTGCTCCGCCTCCATTCATCCATATATAAGTGATGTGATTTGGAGAGAGAGAGAGCAGAACCTCTCTATATCTCCACACAAATACACTCAGACAGGATTTGTCCTCATCTCAGTGATATATGTCGTGCTGCATATGTTTATTTACCTGCGAGAAGCAGATCTGAGCAGTTCTGAGGAACTTTTGACACTTGGAGCTCTTTTGCGCAGGGGCGCGCGCATTCAACGCACTCATCTCAACTCCTGCAGGAGGATTTTACAGCTGCACTAGAGTTTTCTTCACTCTTCTGCATGAATCTCTTCGACTCCTACCTGAAAATGAGCGACGAGCAGGACAAGAGTCTCTCCGACGCGCCCAGCCCGAGCATGTCCGAGGATTCCGCCGGGTCTCCGTGTCCCTCCGGATCTGGGTCGGACAGCGAGAACACCCGAGCGGAGCAGCACCTGAGAGAGTTTAAAAAGGACGAGGAGGACAAGTTCCCCGTGTGTATCAGAGACGCGGTGTCGCAGGTTCTGAAGGGGTATGACTGGACCCTGGTTCCCATGCCTGTCCGAGTCAACGGCTCCAGTAAGAGCAAACCGCACGTGAAGAGACCCATGAACGCGTTCATGGTTTGGGCTCAAGCCGCGCGCAGGAAACTGGCGGATCAGTATCCGCACCTACACAACGCCGAGCTCAGCAAAACCCTCGGGAAACTCTGGAGGTAAGAACTTGATTTTACTTTACTGGATTTCATTTATTTTTATAGTATTTTTTTTTATCTAGAAAAAGAAGTCAGAACAGTACTTACTTATTTATTCAGTTGCTCAGGCAAACTCTGGAAGACTTTGTATTTGTATTATTAATATTACATTGCATTATTTAATTTACTAACTAATGCTTATAAGCCAATACCGAGAAAAGATAAAGGTAATGGTGGTAAAGTATAGTTCAGCTAAACAGTAAATAGCAAACTAACCCTTACTCTAGGTGCACATTAGTGTAGAAAAAGTCATTTTGTGTAGATGGTAAAAATCTTCGGTTTTAAGAAATTATTTAAATGTTGTTCTGGATATGAAACATCATCGTTTTCTAGTTTTTGGGCTAATATGATTCAGGAAAAAAAAAATAATACGAGTCATTTAATGAACACATAATTTGTTTATTATTAACTAAAGAAGGCACAGGAAGTAAATCTGAGTGTTGATCATTTCTCATGGATATTTGTAGACTACTGAATGAGGGAGAGAAGCGTCCGTTTGTGGAGGAGGCCGAGCGTCTGAGGGTCCAGCACAAGAAAGACCACCCTGACTACAAGTACCAGCCCAGGCGGAGAAAATCCGTCAAGAACGGCCAAACCGAAGCCGAGGACGGCGAGCAGACCCACATCTCTCCCAACGCCATATTCAAAGCCCTGCAGCAGGCCGACTCTCCCGCGTCCAGCATGGGTGAAGTGCACTCCCCCGGAGACCACTCAGGTACTTGAACATCGCCTTAACTTTGAAGCACAGAAGGTTTCATGCAAATCGTCCGGCAGCCTTTGCACTACCCTTGAAAACACTGAGCAACAGCACCTTATGTAACGCCTGCAGGGAAACTCATAAATCTTATCTGGCCTTCTTAATGTCGCTGTCTATCTTTATTAGCTTTCTGGTTGCGTCAGTAACATAATTTGTGCCAGGTAGTACATTACATTTTTTTTTTCTTGTCTCCGTTTTGAAAATCAGGTCAGTCCCAAGGTCCCCCCACACCTCCCACAACCCCCAAAACAGACCTGCCATCCAGCAAAGCAGACCTGAAGCGCGAAGGCCGTCCGCTGCAGGAGGGCATCGACTTTGGGGCCGTTGATATCGGTGAGCTGAGCAGTGACGTCATCTCCAACATGGAGCCTTTCGACGTCAACGAGTTTGACCAGTACCTGCCTCCTCACGGGCACCCAGGGATCCCGGCCTCCAACAGCGCGCAGGCGTACTCCGCCGGCTACGGGCTCAGCACTCAGGCCGGAGGGGCCGCGGCCCACGGCTGGATGTCCAAACAGCACTCGTTGAGCACAATGGCCAACGGCGGTGAGCAGAGCCAAGGCCAGCAGAGAACGCAGATCAAGACAGAGCAGCTGAGTCCCAGCCACTACAGTGAGCGGCAGGGTTCCCCACAGCACGTCACCTACGGCTCCTTCAACCTGCAGCACTACAGCACCTCCTACCCCTCCATCGGCCGCACGCAGTACGAGTACGCCGAGCACCAGAGTCCTGCCAACTCCTACTACAGCCACACCACGGGCCAGTATCCCGCTTTCAGCTACATGAGCCCCAGCCAGAGGCCCATGTACACTCCTATTGCCGACACGACAGGCGTCCCGTCCGTGCCGCCGGCGCACAGCCCGCAGCACTGGGAGCAGCAGCCGGTCTACACCCAGCTGTCCCGGCCGTGAGAGACTAAACGGCCGTCTAGAGACGCTCTCGTAGCCGGAGGGAAGACGCTGGAGTTCTTTTAAAGTACTGAAACTAACGGAATGGCTCCCAACTGTGCCTTTTTACATTGCTTGGAGTTGTGATTATATTTTTCTAGATATAATGAAACAAAAGAGAAATCCTCTGTGAGGACAGATCAAGATAATTATTTTTAGTATGTACTGTGTATGTGTTATCTGTTTTTCTCAGTTTTGTTGGAACGGGGGATTTATACGCAGCTGTCTGTGACCTCCCTGACTTCACTGATGATATTTTTGTAAAGACTCCTGATATTTTCCTCTGTATATATCTGTGGGGGGGTTCTTAAAGCTTGGGCAGAGTGTGTGCAGGTTAGCTGGGGGAAGTGTGGAACAGATGTACAGTCTGAATGCTTCTAGAGACCGTGCCTAAAGCGTAGCTGCGGCTGCCGTTTCAGAGTTGCCATATCAGTTGAGCTCTTGTTTCTGTGAAAACTGCCTTCATCCATCTGTGCCTATAGAGATCGCCTCTGCTGGAGGAGAAACAGGAAGTGCCCTTTGACCTGAGGCTCCTCCGCAGCTCACCATTGGTCAGGTTGTCATTCCTTCAGATGCCATCGATTCTTAACCTCTTTAATTTATTCATTAGTGTTCATTTGACTTGAAAGTAATACTATTTGCATTTTATCATGTACTTCGGCTTTGTACGACTAATTTGTGATAAAATGTTTCCAGAGATGATTAAGATTTAGTTGTAGCGCAAACTTTAACCATCTCGTTTATTTATCATTTGTTAATGTTTCCATTTAAACTGTCTAAAAATGTTCTTTTGATAATCTAGTTGAGAACCGATTATAATTGTGAAACTTGATCAAACCTGTTATAGAAACAACTGGAACTTTTTTCCTTTTTTTTTTTTTTTACTGGAACTTCTGCAGGCTGTTGGCTACATCTCTATGAAAACACCAGCATTTATTTTTTCCCTTATTCTTTATTTCATTAAAAAAAAACTGTAAAACATGCCACCGTCTTAAAAGAAGCTTATCTTTTGTATCATATTGTTTGCAATAAAAAGAAAGATATTGAAAATATTCTTTGTTTTAAAATGTGTCTTTTCAATCAACTGTGATGTCTTTTTGTGGGATGTTCATGACATTAACACAACGGTTATCTACTCATTCAACATTAAAGAGTAACAAGAAATAATTGAGTACACATGCAATGAATTCAAACATTAATGAAATCAAAAGCGACTAAATTTGATGGTGTAGAATGGAGGATGTGAATATGATCTTGTGCTGAAGACACCTGATAAAGCGATCAGCGCTCAGATGTATGTTCACTGCCGATCTTTCATCATGCTAAATGTGGAGGAAAACAGGAACTGGAGCGTTTGGCTGCAAAAACAGCAGTGTGGTGATTTCATCAGTCATTAGGAGATCAATGAAGCTGCACACATCACCGTGTCAATTAATTAAACAACAGCAAGGAAAACAATCAAAAAAACTGGAGAAAATGAATCTATAAACCACAGAACACATTAGACAATATGTTTGACAGAAATGGTAAAGAAAAATGCATGTTATAAACAAGCGACATGATAGAGACAGCTAGATTTTTACATCTTCTTAAGAAAATAACTTGCCGCTGCAATGTGAGAGTGTTCTGAATGTTTGCTTTTTACACTACACTTTTTTTTTTTTTTTTTTGATGACCAGTTTACAACTTCTTTTAAAAGTGACCCATTTCCGATAAATGCATTTACACTATACATTTGGCGAAAAAACACAAGACGTACTGAACCGCAAAAGCTTAGGCCGAAAAGGTAAAAAAAGTAAAATGATGCAATTTGCAATAGACACAGATGAAAATGATAATACAAGCTATTGCTTTCCACACCATCTTTAAAGGTCAGCAAAACATTTCTCTCTTAAGGAAAAAAGAGAGCACTTGTTTCAGCCTGTGTGAGTGATCGCTGATGTAATCGCTGTGGTTGGTGTCCACCTGAGTCGAAGTCATTCGTCACCATCAATTTTTCAATGACGTACAACTCAGATTGATGGGAATATCTGATCTGTTTGCTTACGTGGCAGACGCAAGTACACGTATCCGATTCATATCAGATTTATTTCCGCATATGCATGAGGCCTGAAACCGATCTGAGAATATCAGAATCCATGTTCGTGGGTCATATCCGATCTGTGCCACGTGGGAATTGGGTCATGTAAATGCAGCCTACGATATTCTAGTCTCTATATATGGGTTCATGTCCCTCCTTCAGTATCAGTTCATCAGTTAAACTTTCATTCATGTTGTTAATCTAATGTATTTGTGCAAAATGATTTAATACTAAGCATTTTGTTTCAAAATTGCAAAATAGGAAACATTTTATTTTAAAACAAGTTGGAAAAAAAAATCAACAAATGCATATAGTAGCAATTAAAAACATATCATTGTGTGTACTTACTTAACAAGTTTGTAGAAAAAAAATCACACCCAGAGATGATCTAAATCTGACAAAACTAAACAAATGTTGTAACAGGGAACCAACTCAGCACTGTCCAGTTTGCTAAATATCACAAATGTTCATAAAAAATATTAAACATTTAGGAAGTGACTAAAGTGTCAGCGTTTGATTGAATGAGAACACCCCATCGGACAGATGGCATTCACGCATGATTCCTTCACGCGGAGGACAGGAAGCAAGCCTAGTGTTTCCCAGAGGGACACATCATTATTCCACACAGACATCAGCCGCTGCACTGCCCTATGGGTGGTCCCTTTGACTGAGCACACTCGACTGACAAACCAGAAAACACAGCAGAAAACATCACACAAAGGAAGCCACAGTCAAATATTAAAGTCTCAAGATTAATCTATTGAAGACAAACTAATAAAGAACTCTGGGTTACTCTTTATTGTAAGATGTCCTTGTTACAGTGTAATTACTGAGTAATAATAACTACATGTACTTACTATAGGTTTAGGGTTAGGATTAGGATGTGGTTTGGGGTTAGTTACATGTAATTAAGCCCAATTTATAGCAATTACTGTAGTAACTACATGTAACATGTGTAACACTCTTCTTTCCTGCTGTTACTTGTATCCAAGTGAAACAATGCAGAAAAATGTAGGGCGGGGCTTGATTTTGTTTTTGGGGAATTGGTTGGATGGTTGTTGTTTGCTATTGGAGGATCTTATGTGAGTGACAGGTTGCCCCGCCCTTGCACCAGTAAACACGTAAGAGATGTTATTCAAGATTACATGGCACATGAATTCAAAACAATAATCACTTATAACAAATACTGCAATATTACAGAATTGATTATCTACTCATGGTGACTTCATTTGCGACTTATATTGAATTCGAGGTATACACTCCTTTGGAGTCAAACCCATGACACTGGTGTTGCTGGCATCACACGCTACTGTTTGAGTTACAGAAAGCAAAAATTACAGCAACAATATACAGCCATTCCTACGTGTTTATTTTAGACGTATTTGTACTTTTGTTTAAAGTTCAGAAATGTTGAAAATCCCAATCAAGAGACAGTAAATATAAACCAACTCTGCTAGTCATTGAGCCAATACATTACATTGTAGAGCCCTAAAAAAGATCAAAATCTTATCCTATCATAAAAACTAAAACAAACGCAATAACACTTGGAATTATTATAATTTCGTCCCTCCATCAAAGTAATTTCCTTTGTTTCAGTGAGTTTATGATAATTCAGACTCTTGTTATTACTTCAGTTAATTAAGCGATCAGACAGTCCCGCAGATGATCATTAAAGGAGTGAATTGAGCCATATATCAAAGTCCTTGAAGTAAAGTTAGTAATTAGTTCACTCTGAGGTCATATTTGTAACTCTTTCATGTCACTGAAGATCCAATACTTTATTGCCATACCAACATAGCGGGATTTTTCTTGGTGAGCTCATAACAATAAAAACATACAATAGCAGAAACACTGATAACAACAATATCACACACACAGAGAGAGATAGAGAGAGAGCAGCATAACATGCATGCCAAAAGGAATCAGCAACAAGCAGAGTTCGAGTACAGCTTCTACTAGAATGGGGAAAGACTGAAATCTCTGAAAAAATCTGGAAACTCTATTTTTCAGTCTCACATGGTTCATTTGTCAGACGAGCCCCTTAGACGTAAAATATTTACTTGTACTCGTGAGATTTTAAGTTAATATTTCAATAATTTAACAACACAGTCACATGTTCACAGTTTTCTGATGTTTGTACATATGAAAGCAAACATAAAATAATGGATCTTTTTTAGTGTTTTATTTTGATTGTTTTTATTTTAAAATTTGTCATATATTCAAAAAATAGGTTACACTTTATTTTACAGTGCCGCAATTACATTGTAATTACTCAATTAAGTACTGAGTACTATTAATTAACTACATGTACTTACTATAGAGTTACGGTTATTATATTGAGGATTGAACTGTTTAGTAGTAGTAGTAGTTTTAACACCAATTACAAAAACTGAATAGATTACTGTTGTAAACTGTACTGTAAAATAAAAAAAAAAAGAATGTGATAAAAATATATTTTAATATAATTATTATTATGTTTTAAATACTAATATTTATGCCTTAAATTCTTCACTTTCAAATGTTCAAACCCTCACGCTTTTAACATTTCAAATCATGTGCTTTTATTTTGGCAGAATTCTGCTAAAATGCTTTAAACTTCTGTCCACAAAAATGTTGGATATGATGTGAATATGTAAATAAAGTAAGTAAACCCAGTGTTTCCAGATGCACGTTAAACTGGCAGCACATGCAGAGATGGAGTTTACTGCACAGTCTCTCTGAGACGCTAAAAACACAGCATCATGAACTGCACACATGAACACAGCCTTCACTCAACACACAGAACAAGACTATAAATGTAATTAAATCATCACCTTTGATTTGATAATCGCACTAAGCCAGTGGTTCCCAAACCTGTCCTGGAGCCTCCCCAGCACTGCGCATTTTGTATGTCTCTCTTATCTGACACACCCATTTCAGCTCTGGCAGTGTCTACTAATGAGCTGACGGACTGAATCAGGAGTGTCAGATGATGGAGACAGACGACATGTGCAGGGCTGAGGGGCCTCCAGGACAAGTTTGAGAAACATTGCACTAAGCTATATTGAAATTTCAGTTTTATTTTAATTAATTGTGCTTCACTGGGGTTCAACTGGTTGAAGCTTCAAAGGGCTCTACACAATCCCAGCCGAGGAATAAGGGTCTTGTCCAGTGAAACGATTGGTAATTTTCTAAAAAATAAATAAATAAATAAATAAAACTTTATATACTTTTTAACCACAAATGCTCATCTTGCACTGCTCTGCAATGTGCCACGCATTACATAATCACATTGGAAATGTACGTAAGCGGAAGTATCGACCCAGTGTTTCAAAAGGTTTAAACATCCAGGATACGCACACGAAAGGACTATTTTAAACAATAAACTAACACAAAGACATATACAGTCAAACCAAAAATTATTCAGATATTTTTGATATATTTTTACTAGTGGGTGCAGGACGCTATAGTTAATTTATGTAAAGTGAGGATAGCAAAATAAAGTAAACTGGGACATATTATACCCAAAAATTCTTCATACAGTGGATTACCAGTAAAATTGATAAAAATTTGGGAGCAAAAATTATTCAGACACTTTGACCTGACCATGTTTTGCTTAAGTGTTATCTGACATAATTAAGATTATTTTTTTCTGACACAGTTTGTCATATTTTATTACCATTTTTTTAAACTATAATGAATAAACTGTATTAATGAATGAAATGTTCAAGGTGTCTGAATAAATTTTGGTTTGACTGTAAATGTGTCATTCAACATACAACAACTTTTGAACGGTTCTCCTTCTCCACACTTGTAAACACTGGGTCGGTACTTTCACCTACGTCACACGTGACCTTTCCGACGTGATTACAATTATTAGAGCTAGTGCAAGATGAGCATTTGTGGTTAAAAAAATACTTTTATATATATATATATATATACTTTTTTACATTTTCATTTTTTTAGAAAATGACCTATTGTTTTGCTAGATAAGACCCTTATTCCTCATCTGGGATCATGTAGAGCTCTTTGAAGCTGCACTGAAACTGACATTTGGACCTTCAACTCATTGGTAGCTGTTGAAGTCCACTATATGGAGAAAAATACTGGAATGTTTTCCTTTCTTTCTTCAGACGAAAAGAAATTATGAACATCTTGGATGACATCGGGGTATTATCAGGAAATTTTAATTCTGAAGTGAACTAATCCTTTAATGTTTGATTCATTGCGGGTTCCTGTACGCATTTATGCGCATGCGCAAAAAATGCCGCTGACTGTTGACACACAAAAACATATAGATTAAAATCTATATATATTTAAATGGGATGTTAGCTTGCTTACTGTGTCCAAGAGTGTGATCTATTTAAGTCATTTTAACAAGAAACCACAGCACGAAAGCTGTACTGTAGTTATAACCACGTAAGTTTGTGGCGCTGTTTGCGAATGTTCCTTGAAGCTATGATTCAGTGAAACATCAAAATGTTCAACTATGTTGGTAATGACATAGTTAATGCTTTTGGGAGATGCACCCCTGAGCAGCAGAATGATGTGTTGTGCTTGAGAAGCTCTGAAGAGACAAAACCAGGTTTAAACTGAAGTAAACTGCCTCTTTCATGCGTTCACTCGATTCTCATCCAGGTCATTTTTATCTCATGTTTATCTCTGCCGTGTCGTTGGTTCACTGGTACGTTGGGCATGCTAATGAGGATATGGCTGTTTCTAGCACTGTCTTCAAAGAAAATGGAAACTTCTCTGTAGTTATGAATCCAGTGCCACATTAAATGCAAGTGAATTTTATTTCATGCAGAGGTTCCAGCGGTAAGATGGCTGTATCTTCATCTCAATGCCCGGATTCAATAATACAGAGGAATAATCTTGATATAATTATGGGATTTTCCACCACCATCCTCCCAACTGTTTTCAATTACCATCCTTGAATGATTGTTACTTGGCTTCACCATACTCACATGATGACATTACATGGTGTATCTTTATTGAGGATGCCTTAAAATCTTGTTAATACAAAAAAAAAAAAAAAAAAGTCTGATTGGGTCTCGCAGTGTTGACATTATTATGAATTATCATGACATACAGTATGAATCTACTAAATAAATAATTTGTTTAGTTTTTGCCTAAAATCCGCATAGAAACCTCTAAACGTCCAACAATGCAGTGCAGTAATTTCACAATCAGATGTGAAAGTGCTTTCTTTTTTCTCAGAAAGGAAGGATTCGTTCTTCATGCAATTGCAGGAAAGTAATGTAAAAACAAACTATTAAGAAATGTATGAAGTGGAAAAGACTGGGAAGATTGCTGTTTCCACTGAGATTTGTCTCTTTGAAAGCCAGAAGCAAACAGATAATGTTTCACAGGTAGATTAAATATCTTAGATGATTTATTCGGAAACATCATTCAAGCATATTAAAATAAATAAATTCCTAGTAGTTTGACATTAATCCAGCTATATATATTTTTTCTCCCAAACACACTGACAGGTAGTGAATTGGTTCATTTGGATGTTCATTTCAAAATCTAATTCACACATTCAAGTCATCATTTGGTCACTCATCCTTCAATTCTAAGCAGAAATATACTTTAAAAATTCTTGGGGAGATGGCTAAAAATAGTGATTTCTCAAAACAAAAACAAAAAAAAACACTGTCTAGAATGAGTATGTTCAACAGAAATACATCTAGACTGAAAGCTGTGATTGTCTGACCATTTCATGAGGTCTTTAATAATCTCCCACTGATTCCATCGGCTATTATGTTCACCCAGCAGCTGAAAACAGTTGTCAGTCTTGTTTCAGAGTGTTAATTACAGATTAACACACATACGGTTATTAATATGCAAGTATTCTGTAGTCTTAAAATGTAACCGACTCACAACCTGTGCTGTGCTGAACTGGACTACTAGTTACAGCATACAGTGTAATAGTCACTCTGCACTGCACACCTAATTGTCTTGTAAAGCTTTATCGTAGGTAATTATATATCTCATAACATGCTGCATAGCTTGACTGAAGTTTCACCTCTTTATATTCTGAGTAGCTCACAGCTCGACCTGCTACAGTTTGAAAGCAGCTGCTCTTCGCTGCACAGGAGCTGTTTCTGTCATGTGTGTGCAGAGCCATAAAGTCTCAGATCCTGTGAATTTATGTCATCTCTCACTGTCACACATGGCCGCGCACTGAAGACACTGATTCCAGATGCTCTGTATTTGTGTATGTGTGTGTGTAAAAGCGACTGGTTGTTTTGTTTGGAGTTTCGTTTCACACCCCCGTGGTCCCGCTCTGAGGACAACATGTGCGTGCAGACGCTGCTGAGGTCTGCAGTCACTTACTGAACATACAGTCGCCCTACTGGGCACGGCAGGAATGGGTTAGAAGACATCAACATGCTTCAGCAATTGTTATCAAGTTAATATTGTGTTAGTAGGAAGATTATGTTTGTAACTTAACACAGTTTCTTCTCTTCCATGTATGTATTCATGTATTCAGTTTTCATTCAGGACGTTTTGTCATCCACTGATTTCTATTTTCGTGTCTTTTGTTATTGATATCAAAGTACAATTAAACTTTACCAATTGCTGTAAGCTAGTCCTTGTAAAAAAGAAGTACACTTGAGCAGAATTTTACAGGAATAGTATACTTTAAAAGAATATACATAAGTTAGAAATTATTATAAAGTGTTTATTATTAAGTATTTATGGTAAACTTAAATATACTTTATTAATGTCACTGAAATTTGCATGTCATGAAATTACACATTTGTAATGGTGAAGTTGCAATTCATTACATTTAAAACATATGAACTTTAAGTGTAATACTGAATAACACTATACAGTTAATATTATAATCAAGTACTTCATGTGTGCTTTAGTATTTTAGTCAACACATCAAAACAAGTGTACTTTAAAGTGCGACAAAAAATTAAATCATTATGACTTAAAATATACTTCAACTACAAGTACACCTTTTAATTTGACATAATTTTGCACTTTTTAAAAGTGTCTTGAGTACTTCATTATTATTATTTTCTTCAACTACATTTAAAAAAAAAAAAAAAAAAAAAAAAAAAAAAACCTTTTCTTTTGAAGTACACTACAAGTGCAATACATTTCAATACAATTAAAGTGATAGTTCACCCAAAAATGAAAATTCTGTCATCATTCACTCACTCTTGTGTTGTTCTAAACCTGTATAAATGTCTTATTTTGAAGAATGTTGGTAAACAAACAGTTTCTGGTCCTCATTGACTTCCATAGTATTATTTTATTTTTTTTTAAGTCAGTGGGGCCCATCAACTGTTTGGTTACTGATAATCTTCAAAATATCATCCTTTATGTTCAAGAGAAGAAAGAAATTCATACAGGTTTGGAACAACTTGTGGGTGAGTAAATGATGACAGAATTTTCATTTTTGGGTGAACTATCCCTTTAAGCACACTTCTTTTACACAAGGGAGCCTACATAGATGGGTTGTGTGACATGCTCTCATCCTGGAACAAATCTATACAAGGTAAAATGTGTGTTTTGTGAACTGAATTATTGCGTGGTCAATGATAAAAACTAACATACAGTGTTTAACTCTAAGAAATCACAATATTAAATAACGTGTGCACAGTTTCATTTCGTACTTCTGAAACGTTGTCAGCATGAAGGCTTTTAATCCGGAGACATTTGTGCAGCGCAGGCTTATGGCAGCCTCTCATGGTCCCAGAATCCACTGCAGCTGTGTTCAGACACAAAGCTGGAGCTAATGGAGAGCTTTGCAGGGCAGCTGTGTAGAACAGGTGTGAGGGAGGCATGGACAGCTATGAGCACCGCCATGTGTTCAACACATACATCTGTCCAAATCAGAAAGAGGGAGAATACAGACTGAGCCAGATGAGGATCTGGAGAAAGCAACTGGCGAATGTGCGACAGGTAAATGTCCCTCTCAGATCATTCGGAGAGGAGGAATTTTCACCAGCAGGAAGGAGCGCATGAGCTGCAAGACGATACAACAGCATTTGTCATCTCACTTCCTGTCTGTCTCACACTCCTTTCTGCAATGTGAGCTGAATTTCTGTTGCTCTCCTGTGAAATTCCAGCAATCCAGAAAGAGTGAATGTGAACCCTGAACTATGTACTTGTGTCAGGTACAATGTAGTTACTGTACTGATGTTGGTTTGCAAAATGGTTACACTTTATTTTAAGGTGCATTATTACAGTGTAATTACACAAATAAGTACTGAGTAATATTAATTAACTACATGTAATTACTATAAGGTTAAGGTTAGGGTTAAGGTTTAATTTAGGTTTAGTTGATTGTAATTATGCATTAGCTACTGTTATTACTAAAAGTAAGTGCACATAACTTCAGTAACTACTTCACCTTAAAATAAAGGGTAACACTTTATTTTAGTGTCTTTGTTACATGTTACATGTAGTTACTATAGTAATAACTATAAATTAAGCATAATTACATGCTACTAACCCTAAACCAAACCTAATCCCAACTCTAACCCTATAGTAATTACATGTTAATTACTATTACTCAGTACTTAAATGTATAATTACACTGTAACAAGGACACCTTAAAATAAAGTGTTACCAAGAATTGTAATATAGCGGTGTTTACAATCATTATATTTGAATGTGTGGATTTATTAAGCCACTACTATTCATAGTGATAATAATGAGAATAACGGTTATATAAAATATGTCTGGACACATTACAGTAATGAGAATTTTGGGAGTACATGTTTTAATTGTTATGAAAATAATTTCATAATTTAATTTAATGTAATGTAATAAACAAAAACGGACTAATTCTTAAACAAAAAGACTAATTCTTAATAAAATGTGTTGTGTTTTTCTTTTAATTTTAGAATGAAATGTGACCCAAGCATTGTTTTTGTCAGATTCACTTAAATCACAAGACTTTTTCATTGAACATGTCTAAATGGTTATAAAAAAAAAAAAAAAAAAAACTTGTAGTGATAACAAATGAGGCAAGAACCACTGTTAACATAATTATTTTGCTGGTGGTTTCGTTTGACGCATATGCAGCTGTGCTTCCAGAGCATTTCTGACCCTGGGAAAAGCCAAGCCTGCTCCTGATTGATGAACAGTGCGAAAACACTGAAATTCTCTTCTCAATGTGTCAACAAACACAGCCTCGCTGGTCTGGCTATGGACGCGCTCATGTGCAAAGATCCAAAGAATCTGTTCACCTTTTTGAAGCCCAGATCCCAGAACTACTGTTCAGGATGGCTCAAAGTTTCACCACTGCTGGAACTGGCAACATTTGGCTGCCAGATTTCTGCCCCCCCAGCCCTTGCAGATGTCTTCAAAACCGTTTTTTATTTGTTGTACTACAAATCAGCATGGTTTTGGGTTATCAGTGCTCGCCATGCAAGACCATCAGGTCTGTGACATTGAGGGCAAGCTAAACAAACAGCTGTCACTTCCCTTTTCAGCCACTGTCAGCGAGGGAACGCAAGAGAGACAGTGAATAAGCGAAAAGAAGAAAGAGAGGCAGGACAGGAAGGAGCCAGCTCAGAAATCCACTTGTTATGCACTGGTTTCATGTCAAATGTTTCTTCAATGTGTCATATATGCACTTTAGGAACGTCTGCGATAGTAAAACTCGCATTTCAAAGAGCTCCGAAACATTACCTGAATGTTTACAAGAGTTCTGGACCCGTGAGTCAGCGCCAAGCTGTTTTAA
Source organism: Ctenopharyngodon idella (assembly GCF_019924925.1). NCBI lineage: Eukaryota > Metazoa > Chordata > Actinopteri > Cypriniformes > Xenocyprididae > Ctenopharyngodon > Ctenopharyngodon idella. The sequence continues at coordinate 48,023,950 of NC_067222.1, read as the reverse complement.
AGGCCGACCATGAGAACAGAGTCTGCAGCCTCGTCCAGGAACACACTGCTGCATATCAATGACGCTTACTGAGAAATAAAAAGAGAGGGAGGGAGCGATGAAAGGAGAGAGAAAAAACAAAAACGGACAAATAGACGGCCTCTCATGAAACAGGGCTGTGAAATATGACAGCCCAACAGAAAGGGAGGCAGGGGCGAGGGAGGCCATATTGTAACAATCTTATTCTGCGGTCATTAATCGTATCCTGCTGTTCCTGCCTCCCCGGCAGTGTGTGCTGAGCGTATGTCAAACACATTTCCCCTCTCTCCGCAGGCATACTCCTCGCTGCAGCCTCTCAGACAACACGCACACACGCAGCCGCGCGCTCAATGGCCATTTCTCGAGTGCCTTTTCCCCTCATTCTCCTCGTCCACAAAGAGTTTCGAAGATTTTGAAAGGGTCGGGCATGCCGTTCCCAGACCGCTCGCTTTCCAGCGCTACCCCATACGCTAAGTTAGAACCAGCTTACCCTACCCAAAAACTTAACCTTCAAAAGTCGCATAACAATGGATTAGGTCAGCGCTAAAGGGAAAGTTTGCTCTGCTTCCAGTGTATGCAGCCCATGGAAATACTGACACCATTCCAAGGCATATGACATTTGAAAAGTACAGATATGAACATTTGCTCCTGTTAATACAAGGGAAAATACAGCCTCCAGACTGGGTTATAGAATGCTGAGTCATTTCAAGAAGAGTAGCAGTAGAAAACCTTGAGTAAGTAAAAAGATCTTTAGTTTCAGTTCTGTGCAGTCTTGACATTTTTCCCCCCTCACGCTTTGAGAAAGCCCTTTCAGTTTTGCGCTTCTCACAAGACAAAAACTCAATTGGTCTGTAGATCCTCAATTCATTAAACACAAGCACAATGAATATCTGTGTGAACCATGTGTACAACCATTATTATGCAAATTGTTGGTTTTACGAATGATTCACCCAGAAATTCATTCTGCTTTTGTTTCATGAATGAGTCCCAGTCAAAATATTACTGGTAAGTCTAATGTTGTGTGTAATAATGTCTGAAGTGACTCTTTGAGGGTTTCCTGTGTTTGAGTCAGTGGTCACCTTCTGTGGAACTGAAACAACTGCCTTTGCCCTTCACGTGATTCAAACTGCCCCTGGATGAGGTTAGCTTAGCCAACAGCCTCCTTCTGTTGACAGACAAGGCCTCTCATTTATCCACCACAGCCTTTGCTAGCGTTTCCAGGATGCTGCCGTTGTTTTCTTGGACTCGCTATTTGTCAAAGTGATTGACAGATGACACCTCATGTTGTTGACTGACGAGTAAACACTTTCTCTGGCAGCACACAGAGAGTACATCTTGACTCAATTTGACGCAAATGTTTTCTAAGCTGCTGTTCAGTTTTACTGCACACATCTCCAGGAACATGGGCATGGATTCAACAATATACTGTAGGTCAGAAAGAGGAACATTATTCTTCCTACTGGAACCTTCCAGCCATCTGCTCTGAACTGCATTAATACCTAGCAAACTGCACCTAACTGCTGGACTTCAGTGAAACCAAACTCTAACTGTTTTATCCAGAGGCAGAAGGGGATAGGCCATTTATTCAAAAACAATGGGAGAGATCCCAACACGCAACATGAGGGCTGTAGGGAAGGCAGAGCCATCTTTCAGTTAAAAGAGCCACTCAAATTAGTGGCTAATTTATCGCCTGGTTTCTAAAATGGTCCTTACCCTAGAACAGGGGTGCAAAAGACCTGCAGAGTTTAGCTTCAACTCTAATTAATCGCACCTGATCCAGCTCATCAAGTCCGTCAGGTTTATTTGAAAACTACAGGTATGTGTGTTGGAGCAGAGTTGGAACTAAACTCTGCAGTTTGGCACCCCTGCCCTAAAACATGCATGTGCATTAGCTTTGACGACCAGAAAAAAGTTTTTACTTTAATTTGTATTAAGCGAATCTTATAATACAATGGAATTCAAATGGCAGACCCTGGCTTGGTTCCATTTGGACTGTGGGACATAATTGCGCCATTTTATGATTTCTGCAAATTAAAGTGAGCAGCATGTCAAAACAATGGAGCGGTTCACACCACAAGCTCTCAGGGTTGTTTACGGTAATGATCTTTTGGCGCTACGTCCTCTAATATTTCTATCTAGAGCCAAACGCGCTTCATTCAAGTCCTTTCCGCTCCATGTGTTTTGCTGCTCTTTCCCGCTAAAGATGTAAGGCATCACGTTAAGAGCTGCAGATGACATGATTATATTAACCACAGTAGCAGATACACGGTGAGCAGCGAAATAGATACTTTTGCTAAAACACTGCAGAAAACGAGAATGCAGCAAATACAATTATTTTTATCTGTCATACAGATGACTCCGACAGTTTAAAGGGTTAGTTCACACAAAAATGAAAATTATGTCATTTATTACTCACCCTAATGTCGTTCCACACCCGTAAGACCTTCGTTCATCTTCGGAACACAAATTAAGATATTTTTGATAAAATCCGATGGCTCAGTGAGGCCTGCAGTGACAGCAAGATAATTAACACTTTCAGATGCCCAGAAAGGTAGTAAAGACATATTTAAAACAGTTCATGTGAGTACAGTGGTTAAACTTTAATATTATAAAGTGACGAGAATACTTTTTGTGCACCAAAAAAACAAAATAACGACTTTTCAACATAAGTGTTTCGAAATTTCAACAGTCCACGTGACTTTGGCAGTTTGATATGTGATCCGAACCACTGATTCGAAACAAAAGATTTGTAAAGCTTCGAAGCAGTGTTTTGAAATCGCCAATCACTGGATATTGTTGAAAAGTTGTTATTTTGTTTTGTTGGCGCACAAAAAGTATTCTCGTCACTTTATAACATTAAGGTTGAACCACTGTAGTCACATGAACTGTTTTAAATATGTTTTTAGTACCTTTCTGGGCATTTAAAGTGTTAATTATCTTGCTGGCAATGCGGGCCTCACTGAGCCTTTGGATTTCATCAAAAATATCTTAATTTGTGTTCCGAAGATAAACGAAGGTTTTATGGGTGTGAAATGACATGAGGGTGAGTAATAACATAATTTTCATTTTTAGGTGAACTAACCCATAACTACACCAGGTTTATGACAAGATAAAGGGATAGTTCACCCAAAAATGAAAATTCTGTCATCATTTACTCACCCATATTCTTCAAAATATCTTCTTTTGTGTTCAGCAGAAGAAAGATATTCATACAGGTTTGAAACAACTTGAGGGTAAGCAAACAGTTGATGGACCCAACTGACTTCCATAGTATGGAAAAAAAATACTATGGAATTCAATGGGGCCCATTAACTGTTTGGCTACTGACGTTCATCAAAATATCGTCTTTTGAGAATTTTCATTTTTGGGTGAACCATCCCTTTAACGTGTGGCGCCTTTAGATGTTTTTTTTTTTTTTTTTTTATACACATTTAGCATTATTAATCAGTATATTAAGAGCATTTCATAATAAACAATGTTATAGTTTGGAAAATTATATGGAGATGGCAAGACAAAATCTTTGAAACTTCTAGTTAACTTTGTTTTGTGCTGCCCCGATGGAAATGTATAACTGTTCCAAAAAAGTATTGTCCGTACCTCCGCTGGGAAGGCTCTATACTTTGAGCCAGACCTCTATACTTTGTGGCAGATTTTATTGCTAAATTGGCATTTTTGGAGATTTTGGCACATTGAAGTAGATAGGTGCTGTATTGACATTCACCTCTTGAACTATTCAAGCGTGGTTTCTATTGAAATCAATGCCTCACAAACAAATAGCCATAATCTCTCGAACAAACACTTGTTTTTAGAAAGAAGCACTAAATGTAATGTGATTTGCACCATGCAGAAGGATCATTGGTCATAGGAGGGTTCCTGACAGATCTCTTGACCTATAGGTCCATGGAAAGGCGCTGCCGTCAACTGGGTTGACAGGCTCTGATTGATTGTGTCTCACTGGCCAGCACTGAGCTGGGCTCATCCATCAGTCATCAGATGGGTGGTATTGTGTGGAGGCCACCCTGCCGTGCCAACACTAGGACCAGACACTGGTATAATACATGGGAAACAAATTTCTACCTCTAGTAATGACCATGCATTGCATGTCAGATGCGAATGTGATGCCTGAATCACAATGTAAGAGCAGGGGTGGGCAACTGGTCCTCAAGATCCACTTACCTACAGAGTTTCACTCCAACCCTGATCTATGAATCCACATTCATTAGCTTTATATTCCAGACAGCATTTGCACTATTTTTGTTTGCTGGTAAAGGTACTTTCTACTCCTACATTCCTGAGGTGTCAAAGAGGGCTTCTAGCAGACTGAAGTGTTAAATCGCTATAGAGATGCTAACATTAGTGTCTGCCACAGTATTTTCAGATTTCCACTAGCCCTTATTCTGCAGACTGCCAATATGACCGTCAACCGGAGAGGTGATCTCTGCCATGTGGATTTTGTCAAGCCTTGTATACATTCACACACTAAAACATCACTCAGAGTGATGCATTAGCCCAGCAGGCCTGAGACAGACAGGTGGCGCTACTTATCATCAGTCCAACACACGCCGCAATAGATCACACCTGTCATATTTCCATAATAGTTGAAGGCACCTGGAATCATGACCAAGTCAACAGTCCCATCTGGCAGCAGCTGAAGGGCTGCATTTGTCTCAGACTCCATTTACGTCACTAAATTGCCAAGTAGATTGGAATCGCAAGTGAGAACGACACATTTCACTCAACTGATTTTCTTTTACTGACACAATCCCTTTTGGGAAGTTATAAGTGTCATGTGTAAGCTCAAGGGAGGAAATGTGTGAAAATGTGAAATCATCATTATTCTTAGCTATGCCAAACTACTCTTAAATTGAAAGAGGGAAGTGAGCAATATCTAGAGACCAGAATATTATAGAGATATGGGGTAGGTTAACAGCAACCACTCCGAAAACACCAACAACTGCACTGCAACAAGCTAACCATCCTGGACATCTTATAAACCATATCACCCCAATGTAACTGGTCTTAATTGCGGCATGATGAGCAATGGAGGCGGGTGCACTAACAGGGGCACTAAAGACCAGAGCCTTTAGGATCAGTTGCTAGTGTGTGGAGTGAGTTTGTGCACATCTTAATAGCTACACTTTGTTACACTAGCATCTTAGCAATGACTTTTACATGGGTAAGCACTACTCAAAATTAATAACTATGAAAAGCATAAAATTCTCCTAAGGGAAAGTGGGCAGCAGCATTCCTGCCCTGCTGGCAGAGCTCTTCTCTAGGGTTTGGCTCATGGTGAGTCAGTGGCAAGATCAGTGATGGCTTCAGATGGGCCACACACACATCATGACATCAAACTTCTGCAAGCTCCCGAAAAGCATCTTTTTACACACAAAATAACACACATTAGAAACCAATTAGCACAGAGAGCATGGTAATGATTGGGTGACTCTGGAAATAGATTTACTTTAACATGATGAGTAATCCATTACAGATGCTAAGAGAACAAAAGCCCTAAACGCCGCTAAAGGCTTACACTATGTCCTCACACATCACTACTGCACTAAATGAAAGCTCAGTTGCAAAACCTGTCAAGCTTTTTAAAGCATTGTGAGGGAGTTCCTAACAGAACGTTTCTTCAATGGGCATACTTATAAAATGGCTGACTTTTCCAGTTTGATAAAGTGACTTATATTATCACATCATAACTTTTTAAGTGTTTTTTAAGTGTTAATAAAGAGAAAACTCTATCTCTTTCTCTAAAAGGGTACCCGAGAATGAATTTCAACAAGGTCAATAAAATAAATCACCTAAGATGTCCCAGATTTATAAGACTTTCTTTCCTCAGATGAATAAAGAAGATTTTTTTAAAAGAAGAATCCATCTCTGTGGCCCTCTGGACACTCCACACAAGTGTTGTGCTTCTTTTGACAGCTCTCTGCTTCTCATCTTCATGCCTTTATCTTTCAGAAACTGGAAGGTAGGCTCTAGCAATCCTCAAGAACCCTACTTGATAGGGCTCAGATATCTAAAACTGCCCAGAGGAACTTAATGGTGTTAATGTGTCAACATCGTCTGAAATGTTTCTCATAAAAATAAACACAAATAAGACAATTGTTGACATGTGGCAGAGAAGTGTAAGTGTAAACGTTACCATCAGAACCCTGGTGCGCACCAAACAAGCACCAGAGTTTGTTTGGAAGCAGGCCGAGACCCATCTTTTCAGGGGTTTGAATGAAATATGAACGTAAAATAGACCAAATACATCTAAACAAACCCAAAACAGGACATGATGTCACAAGATGCGACCCTAAAAAGGACAGAATGCTCAATCATACCTGTTTTTTTCTCATCAGAGTCGCATTGTTGCCCATCGCAGTTCGGTACAAGCATCAGAACCGCGTCTCCTCGCAGCAGATCTTCGTTTGTGTGTGTGACGGAGGGATTCCTGATGCTGTTTTGACTCCTTTACACATTTTAAGCTCTTCTCAAGTTCTCAGCTGGTCAAAATACCATCATATGTAGGCTAAACACATAAAAAAAGCTTTTGGATGTTCGGTAAGTTCCATCGCAAAATATATGTCATAAAAGCCAACCAATCAGGTTGTGAACGTATCGCTATCCCTTTAGGTTCGGTATCTTTAGGTTGGGTAATTATTTTAATTTTTTTTTCTGGTCTGGACCAAATGAACCAAGCGAACTGGACTACAAGTGTGAAAACTCCATTTGCTCCCCATTCCTTTTTAGGAGACACAACATCTCTTTCGTGATGCTGTTTGATTGCTTGACACACTACATTTAATATCTTAATAGGGCAGATGACTTCACATAGGGAACTGAGATCAAGCAAAAATCAAGCCCCTCTGATCATCAGTTTTAAACATTTCCAGCTGAAGGTTAAACTTCAATTTGACACCATTAATGCCATTTCAAAATGTGTTCAGTTCCTTTTATGGGGGAAATAAAAGCGAGCTATGAGGTAGTGTTGAATATTCATTTCTCTATTAGCATTTCCCTCTGTGTTTCTCACAGTGTTTGGGGTTTGGTGAATTCCCATAACCCCCATCCCGATGAACCCTCCCACATATGACACTACAAATTAATCAAGCTACCCAAAAACCCTCCAGCCACTACATCACAATGAGCTTCACCCCCTCCAACCCCCATCGCCTGTCTCTACTGGCAATTAAAACTCAGAGCAAGTATGTGCTAAGTGTTTGGTTGTTGGGGAGGGCTAATTATGAAGCTGAATATGCAGTCATGACCAGTCAAAACTACTCATTCAGTATTACTATTTACATGCTAGGTTTCAGAAAGGCAAAGTATGCAAATTATATAGTGACCAAATGTTGAAAACTTATTTTTGATGAGTCTAGATTCCAGCTCTGCACACTTTGGGCATTGCCTCAAGTAACTTCATTAGGTTCATCCTGAGATGCTTTTTAAACAGAACTGATAGATGCTTTTCTTTCACAAACTCATAGCTGGTGTGTGTTGGGCCATCTGACACACCATGACTGCCATAACTTCATCCAGGTGGATGCTGCACACAGATGATGGCTGAGGAGATTCCCCCACTGTCAGGTTTTCAAGAAACATTTGACTGGAAGTGTATGTATACAGTACTGGCCAAAAGTGGCATTTCAGCCTAGGAAAATTGACATCTTCACCCTTTATTCAAATATTATTAAAAAAAATGTGTTAAAGATTTTGTAAACATATTGCATAGTTGTGCTTTATTTGTGATTATGTCAACAAAATTTGTCCTATTTCATTGCATTATTTCTTTGTGTGACAGCCTGGCCAAAAATTATGAACACATGCAAAAACACAAGATAACCAATGAAATATTAATAACTGATTATGTTGTAGTCAATGTATGTTTTTTAATGCATTTTCTTTTTTGCATAGTAAAATAAAACCTTTAGCATAATTTTGTCAGATAAATACCTTTACTAATACTAAGTTTAGTCTTTTGTTCTTCCCTCATATTTAAAATATTTCATTTTTTGATGGTTTAATTATATATATGTAACGGAGGCCAGCTAGTAGTCGCTGTGCGAGTAAACCTCACTCCTCTGATCTCAAGAGATGCTCTAGCGACTGACGCTAGAGGTTGTAGCCTTTAGCCTCCTTGTTAGAGTGTCCGACTCCCACGCCGGAGACCCAGGTTCGAGGCCTGCGCGTCGAGGGGCAAGTAGGACCAGGGTAGAGGGATTACATACATATATATATATATATATATATATATATACATATGGGTACGTTTACAAGACAACGATGTACTAAAAACAGAAAAGTTTTTTTGTACAGATGACAACGTTATCAAAACTATCCCCATTCACACGGTTCCGCGAAAATGACTAAAAGTGCTGTATTACGCATGCCAGACAAGTAGTTGGCGATGCCACTTTGTAAAGAAAGACTACGCACTTGTGCACATACGCATTCTTTTACAGAACACTCACGCCAAACACACATGCCTATCCACCTTGGCTAATAAATTGGAAGTCTCACACATTCACAGAAAACACCGTACTTCTGCATTAAAAAATAAGATGGATAAACGCGTAATACGCATTCACGTTTTTTTGCAGTTTACACAGAAATGACAACGTAGCGTTTTCAAAAACTTGCATTTTCAGGCCACGAAAATGCCGTTGTAGTGTAAACGAACAGCCAAAACGCATAAAAAGTTTTCCGTTTTTAGTTGAAAATGGTGTCGTGTAAACAGCAAACAGCTATATATATATATATATATATTGAGTGAATTGTGACGGTGTACATGTGTATGTTTTTTTTTCCCTGTCACTGTGCGTGTGTTTGCGTGTGTGGTGTGTGTTATTGTTGGCAGCGAGGGGGGTTGGATCAGCTGTGTGGTGTTGGGTGTGTGTGTGTGCATGTGTGTGTGTGGGCATGTGGAGGCTGTGTGTGGGAACCCCGTGCTCCTCTCTTCTCATACATTGTTCCCCTGCTCCTACAAACCGTTAATTCTACAAAAGATGCTCAGGCCATTGTAGAGCAAGACAGCTGAGGAGAGGACGAGGGGAGGGGGTTATAAAGAGAGCTGGGGGGGTTGGGTGTGTGTTAGCCTGGGCTGGTTCAGACCTCAGCAACCCCTCTGCACCGGCCGGCACTCAGGCCCACTCCAGTGGATTTGCTCCGGCTGGATTTTCTCCTACATATGATGTAAGAGGCTCCCGCCGCTGCAGCTCTTCTGAGAGATGTTACATTTTCATTGCAGTCCTGATGGCAAAAGGGCTCACTAATGGTGTCCTTTGTGATGCAAATGACAATTATTTTTTTTAATTAAGACCAGGGAGTGCAGCACTAGAGAGTGAGACACGGAGAGAGAGTGAGACGGGTGAAGGGGTGGAGCTGAGAGATATCCACCCCATCTCTCTCTCTTCTCGGTGTTACTTTCAAGCTGTGGCTTGTCATGCTTCTCATAATTTGAGGTTAACAGCTCTTTTGAAGAAGTAGTAAAAACTATTTCTACTAAGGCAGAAATTTACAACAGATACCAAACGCGTTTATTTGTGTAAATGCATTTATTTGTGGATCCGATTGTACTGTATTTGTGAGTCAGCTTTCTATTTTGTGAATCTATATGCAGCTATTGAATATTGCAACAATACTCCTCCTATGTAGAAGAAAATTTCAAGACCTGACCATAGTATGTCCTACGCATTAGTGTGGAACAGATATGTGTTCAGGTGACCATTGCAGCCATTGTAGACAGTGATTGCTAAAGTGGGGCAGTTTTTCTAAGAGAGGCTGAACCTTGGGTCTGTCAGCTGGGGTTATGGAGACTGAGGTAGCATGATGATATCGCCGGGTTAAACCCTGAGAACTTTCTCTCCCCTCCCCCACGACAAAGTGCACTGGTGTTCTGGGGACACATAGCGTTGCCACCCCTGCAGATTAAGCCTCTGTCTGTTTTTGTCCCCAACACAAGAGCCTGTGGCATTCCATGGCAGCAAAGCCCTGCACGCTGTCACATGGTGGAGATTAGCCAAACTAAGACCTCAATAGAATGCTCACTTTAACCCCCCTTCATCCACACACCCATCTCGCACATAGAACCAGGAAGAAAAATAATAAGTCTGCCTGCATCAAATGTTCAGAGTCTAGACACCAATATGAAGCGATTATCAATTGGCATGCAGAAGAGTTGGGTTAATTGTGCCAGACCTTTCATTGTGGCACTGGCAGTGGCACAAATGAATATACATAGAGAGCAAATGAGAGGCATGTTTCTCACAGGCGGGAGGGAGGAGACGACATCAATCGTTTGTCCTAAAGCTGCTGTAACTGAAGATTCCAAAACTGTTGGTGCCATCATCCTGCCCCTCCTCAGTGCCCTCTTTGCTAGAGGCGTTGGGGTTTGGAAAACCGTGTTGCATCACGCATACACAGAAATGGATAGTTTATGTTAATTGGATCTCCATAGGGCAGTGCCGCCCCGGCCGTTAAGACAGTCACATATGCCTCATAATTTTTATACCAACTGCTTCCCCTCACGAATGAGCAGTGGACCTAAGCCACATGAAACTTCCTGAGTCTGAGTTTGACCCAGAAGTGTAGATGATAAATGGGGCCATCGAGGTACAATGGCTAGATAAATAATTTAACGAATAAATGACACACTTCACCTTTTCCCAAAGAACATGCATTTTCTGCCTTTATTGTGCTTTATCTATTGCTTTATTTATTTGCACTAATCTACCGGTGCCCCTTCCTGCCGCCACTGGAGTTCCTCCGGTGCCCCAGATTAACTCTGTTTATTTTCAACAGCTCCATCACTCTCGTTCTTTCTATTTCTTTCCTTCAAGCCATTCCTCCCTCTCTAGCTGCCGACTGTACCGGCCAAGGCTGCAGCGTCTGGCGTTCTCCAGCACATCGAGTTATGCGTTCAGGTTCAAAAGACACCATGAGGCCCTGCACAGTTCCACCAGCTCTAATTCAGCTGAGCTCATGGGCCAGCCGGGGGCAGCTCTGTGACGTCCGTAAATCACAGCAAGCACACACACATACACATACACTCCGAGAAAAACAAGCCTTCTCCTGGGTACTCGCTGTCACCGCAGAAGGTCCTGCTCTCCGCTTTGGCAGCAGAGCGCCGTTCTTAAAACCCCTTCATAAGTCATATTTGTGATGTGTGCTTTTGCAATGAGAGCCTATAAAGTCAGGCAGGGCTAATAAAGGTAGATGGATGGCAGAGATCGGCTTGGATTGGGGAGACTGTGGGCGTGTGAAAGGCAGTATGGGAGTGGACTCGAAGGCTTCGCTCTTTTCTCACATTGAGTGTACGTCTCTCCTCTGCAGTGGCTTTGAACAGACAAGTCTTAATGATCGCCTCTTTGGCAGTTGACCCATTTCTCCCCCTCTACAGGCTGGCTTACCCAGCCAGTCCTCATAGACGAGTCACATATATTGTTTCTGCTTACCACACAGTAATCCTAATTTATTATGTCCTCAGGGAATGAGATTACAAAGCCTGAGCAATTGCCGATTAAAGTTACTGGTATTTGAACAACTTCAACTAGAGCAGAGCTGACCTTGTGGCTAACCTTAAACTACACCATACACAAATGCCTGAAACCTTGGCAGAAACGCAAATGTTTGCCAGCTCAATGCCATACACATGCTGTAGCATATGAGAGTTGTGGCCTTGGCATAAACACAAATATTTGGCCACTCACACATAACATGGGGTGAAGTCAGTTGGGAGTGTTCATGGATAGGTACCTGACCACGGGAAGCCAGCAATTGGCCCAATACAATAAAAATGTCCTGTAGGGCCACCAGCCTGCCCAGTTTCCACTACCAGTGAACAACTATCGATAACAGCTGAGTTAAAACTCTATCATTACCTCAACAGCTACAGCTACAAAACTGCATTGTGTGCTTTACGAAATTACTTCACCTAACTTTAATTTACCACAGTGACAATGCCAAGGGTATAGGCACCATCAAGAGCCGCTGGTCTCTGCAAATCCCCTCCCCACCCACCCATGTTTGGGCCTCCTGGTTGCAGGACACTGGAGCTCACGATGCATTAGTATGCTTCACACATGCCGCGCCTTCCTGCCTGTTTGTTATAAGTTAGGTTCTCACCGTAAATCTGCCTTGGGAACCCCTAAACAGCCAGAACATTTTAACGTGTCTGGAAAATACGCATATGTATGGACTAAACAAACACAAACAATGTCACAACTGTCAAGTTTGATTATGGCACACAAATGGCAATCTCCCCTCCCCCATCCGGCAGACATGCTCTTGAGAAATATAGCAAATAAAAAATAAAAAAAAATTCTCAAGAGCAATTAATTTCCCATTCAGACCACAAGGAAGTTGTCTCAGTCTACCTTGACATTTACACCAAAAGACTGATACATTCAAACTGTTGGGAAACTTCTTTTTCACAGGCATTTGTGGGGAAATATCTGAATGTATGTGAAAGTTTGTAGACTTCAAGGGGAAAAGCATACAAATGCAAATAAAGGTCTCAGACATCCACACTAGCTGAAGGAATATCCGATACCACACAATTGGCAACACAAAAACTACAGAGAACAGAAAAGTAAACTTCCAAACCCTCTTCACATTCACTGGAACACCTTACGTGACAGACAGATGCATGTGACAACCAATGGGCTTTCTGCTGTCTAGAGCTTGCCTAGAGTAAGGCAAGGGACATTATCCGGGTATATTAGGGAAGTGAAAGCTGTCGACACATGCAACACTGCACTCACGGGAGCGTGGCGATGATGTCACTGGCTGCTGTTTCTTGAGTGACAGTGGTGAATGGATAGTCCGTCACTATGACGTTGTGCTTTAGATGTTAATCTCTGGAACTGCGTTTGAATTATATTATATTTGCTCAAGAAGTTTTGTGCTCTTATTCAAAGCAGATCTTTTCATACAATTACAGATCCAATCAATAATTCCCAGTTTGTTATGAAATCAGACAAGAAACAGATGGATGAGGGTTTTTCCTGAAGTACATTTTCAACATGGAACTAATTGGTTTTCTTGGAAAAGATACGCAGAATACACTTGTGTGAACATTTAAGCAGACTGTGTCGGTGTATTTATTATTGTCCACATCAACTGCTGATCTCTGCCTAGTTTTGGCTCCCTAAAGCCAGCGTTTCTGGGGCGGCCCCAGGCTGGGGCACAATCTGCCGTCTTTGAACAGACTAAAAACAGCCTTGTGATCTAAGTACAGTATATAGCCCATCCAAATCACTGGGCACTTTCCTATTCAACTGGAAACTGAACATACCCAGGAAAACTGAACCTGGCTTCCAGGTCTCACAATTGGACAAATTGCAAAGAATGGGATTTGGGAGGTTTGGACTCTGTCTTGGGTCCAGGCGGCAGACTGATTATGGGATCAGGCCTGAGCCCCATTCGAAAAGAAAAACAGAATTGCAGGGCTGATGCTGTCAGGTCCTAGTTCCTGTTCAACTTGTTTTCTCCCACGCAGTAGAACACTGGATGTAGTCAGTGATTAAGTACTGTTAACTGCCTGTCAGTGTACAGATTTAATATCAACACTAAACTATATTCATTAAAACTCTGTACACTCTTTATGTGTGAAACACAAACTAATACCGATTGTAGAGCAGAGGTGGGTAGTAACAAACTACATTTACTCCATTACATTTACTTGAGTAAATTAAAAATTTGTACTTTAGATTTAAAGTCGATTTCAGTAGATTTAAAGGTTAGGCACTTTTACTTTAACTTGAGTACATTTCTTATTAAGTAAAACTGTGCTTTTTACTTCGCTAAACTGGGGGACATTCCTTTCGTTACTTTATTCTAATGCAATACATGTTAAGAAATGCATAGTCTATTTTCTGGGGCATGGGCGATGCCCCATTCACTTTTGAGTCTGTTCAAAGACTTGATCAAACAAGTTGGTAAAACTGTCTAAATTAATTCGTAAATCGGTTTGAATTATTTGTTCAGTTTCCTGCACCCACAGAATCGTCTGAAGCAGTTTCTCACTCGGAGTTGTAACAGGAAATTTAAGAACATCAAGAGCGTGAAGTGGCTGTGGACCTACAGTCAATTGAAAGCAAATCTGCAAATGCATCCTATTGTTTGCCAGTGATCAAAATCTTTATTATTTGAACATCTGTGAACAATTCCACAGGTATAGCTACATTTGATTTCATTTCATACAGGTAATGCATTTTACAACCCATCAGATTATTATGCTAAAAGTACATGGCACTACTACTACAAAGTGCCGGTATGTCTCCACCAGTTTTCCATATATATATATATATATATATATATATATATATGTATATATAAGTACTTGTACTTTTACATGGGTACATTTTTTTGAATACTCTACCCACCTCTGTTGTAGAGCAAGAGAATGAGGACACAATGCAGGCCGAATTTAACCCTGCGTCTTCATCATGAACACCTCGGCACATTATGCCTGGAACATGTGCACGTGAGATGCACTGTAATATACGGTGCTTCTCATTTCTTATTTGTGCATCCTCGTTTCCTTTCCTCGCTTCCTTTCCTTGTCTCTTAGCTCCACCCCCTTAGGATGCGAGGGAAGGATACACCTGTGTATCCTCACTCATGACTCCTCAGAAAGCTTCCTCACTCCTCGTTCCTCATCTCCTTGCCGTGGAATTAGAGAATTGAGATTGTCCTTCAAGATGGCTGTGTTTAGTTTTCAGGTCACGGGCTGGAGGACAGAGGAGCGAGGAAACGTGGAAGCATCAAATTTGATCACAAAAGTGCTCAAGAGTGCCCCCATCTACCTGGATGAGCCATAGTGTGCAAGAACACCCGATACACACCAGTTTGTCTGTGTTTTTATGGGGATTATTAATGGATAGAGACCAATGAGCAGATTTGGTGAAGATGTGGATGCCAATAATCTATGCAGCATTACCACACTTTAGACTCTGAGGAGTATCTGGCTGATGGGCAAAATATTTTACATTTTTTCCACATGTGTTTAATCTCAATAAAAAATGTCACAGGACTGTGCACCCTGAAATCATATCTGTTCCATTTGAAACAAGACCATACTGTCTGAAAGACATATGGGAATTCATGCCCTATTGGATTACTTTTTTCTGTCTTTTTAACCCTATGTCATATCAAATAGCTCTGAATGTTTTCAGTATCATGTCTTGGGGCCCTGTTCAAGTGCTGTTTGGCAGATGAAAAATGGCAGTTGATGCGGCATGCAGATTTGCTTAGGTTGGCCATGCATGCCATACATGTCTCATCCACCTGCAGAAAGGTTACACAACCTTCCAGGCAGAAAAAGGAAGTTATTACCAGATTTTAAAAGAAACTAGCATAGCATACAATCATGTACCCTGTGTTTTATGCTTTAAATACAAAGGCTTGTCTGCTAAACTGAGCTAGTGGTGCTATATAGAGCAGTGCTCTTGACTTCAATTGTAATAACTCAGTTCCCATGGTGCCGTTTCACCTGCAGACCACACCTGGCAGATGAGGTAGAAGCCCGTTTGACTGTGAGAGAAACTCTCTAGACTCCTTTTGGACAAAGACACAGTTCAACAGGGCAGAGTGGACTCTGGGATATGGTGTCTTTCCCATAGCGAACAAAAGCATGAAGGAACTGGAGCTAAAGGCACATGGATCGGTTACAACTTTAATGAGCACCTTAATATGCAGAATTTCCCAGCAGTGGCCAATCGACGCCACTAAAAAGGGGTAGATAATGCACAGGTTGTTTGCATCTGAGAAAAACATTCGTTTTCTCAAAGATCAATAAGAGTACAGATATCTTCATCCGTGTATTGAGCACTACAAAGACGCACCTTCATGATCTCTGCTCAGAGAAAAAGCCTTAAGAATGCTGGCTCTTTTGTACTCTCGGCTCTCTGAGGGCCCAGCGTGGGCTCAATGCAGAACAACACCACCCGTCCTTGGCTCTCTGTAAGCACCCTAGCAAAGAGAGACTGATCTAAACTTCTCTTCTTTCGGCTCACAGATTTGCTGAAGAGATAACACCTCACAATCTCTTCCGTTAACATTCAACCAAAACATGCAGCTGATTTGTTTTTTTCAAACATAGTTCTTGTCATTTCCGCTCAGAGGACATGAAATATGTTGTTAGCAAGACTCTGGGGGCTTGAATTGTACTCTCATACATTCTTTTCTTGTACCCTAAAGGCTTTTTGTTGGAATGATAAACTTTGCATTTGATGGTCACATGTTTCCTCTGTAACTGTAACATGTGGAATGGCACAGGTATGCATTTGTGGTACATGTATCTGACAGCCGTCTGTAAGAATGGCTACGTGAAGATAAACTCAATGTTCAGCTTTTGCTATTATTAAAGAAAACATTCCAGTCACCATGGAGATTTCTGCTGCAGGTGATGATGGATGTTTGTTGGGGCAGAATTCCTCATAACGAGAACCTGTCTCTCACTCTGTTCATACTTGGCACACTTTCAATCACTCTCTCTCTCTCTCTCTCTCTCTCTCTCTCTCTGCAAAGACAGGCAAAAGCAGGTAGGGCAGCCTTGGGTTTCAGGACCCACCCTCACCTCTCACTTCCTGTTGCACATACACTTGCTGGCACTCCAGAAAATTCCTCATACTATACGCAACATATCCATTATGTTTAAAATGACAATGCATTTGCATAAACACTACTAATACAATACTAATTGATTTTACAATAGTGAAACATCTTGATTCAAAAATCACACCACTATTGATACTTGATGAAGGTAGATTAGGTTCTCTCTAAAGCCTGCCACACACTACCATAAACCGCCACCCTTTCATGTCAGCAAATAATCTAACAAAACAAATATTTTACATGTTGTGAATTATTTATGCTTTGGTTATTCATTGTCCGTGTTTTAGACTCGTTTTAGTGCGTTGTTATGTAAAGAGCATATTTGCAACGTGACTCAGCTGAACCAACATGAAATATACATTTTTTTATTGCTATTTGAGCATGAGAAACATCATTGATGGGATAGACTTTATTGCTGATTTGAAATATGTTGAAATATCTTGCTATATTAGTTTTTCCTCATATTTGTTTCATAAAATACACTACCTGGCCAAAAAAAAAAAAAAAAGTCGCTGTTTGGATTTTAATAGGCAAATACTTAAGAGTCTATGGATGGATCATTATTACAGTGATTATTTCATTCATAGATTCTTAAAGGGTTAGTTCACCCAAAAATGAGAATAATGTCATTTATTACTCACCCTCATGCCATTCCACACCCATAAGACCGTTAATCTTCGGAACACAAATTAAGATATTTTTGTTGAAATCCGATGGCTCAGTGAGGCCTCCATAGCCAGCAATGACATTTCCTCTCTCAAGATCCATTAATGTACTAAAAACATATTTAAATCAGTTCATGTGAGTACTGCGTCAGGAAGCTTCGGAGCATTATGAATCAGCGTATCGAAACATGATTCGGATCGCGTGTCAAACCGCCAAACTGCTGAAATCACGTGACTTTGGCGCTTCGAACCGCTAATTCGACACGCTGATTCATAACGCTCCGAAGCTTCCTGACGAAGTATTTTGAAATCGGCCATCACTATATAAGTCGTTATTTATTTATTTTTTTTGGCGCACCAAAAATATTCTCGTCGCTTTATAATATTAATATTGAACCACTGTACTCACATGAACTGATTTAAATATGTTTTTAGTACATTAATGGATCTTGAGAGAGGAAATGTCATTGCTGGCTATGGAGGCCTCATTGAGCCATTGGATTTAATAAAAAATCTCTTAATTTGTGTTCCGAAGATTAACAAAGGTTTTACGGGTGTGGAACGCCATGAGGGTGAGTAATAAATGACATTATTTTCATTTTTGGGTGAACTAACCCTTTAAGTATTTAAAATCCAAACAGCGAGTTTTTTTTTTTTTTGGCCGGGCAGTGTATGTACGTTATTATGTCATTAAAATCATTTAATTATCATTCCTGATGAGCATTTTTGGTTTCATCTTGAAAAATAACATTTTTGACAGTGTTTTCATGGACAACATTAACAATGATTTTGACATGTTGTCAAGAATGAACACTTGTGTAGCTATGCGCATGAGATTGCGTTAGAACAGAAAGGCCAGTGCTTCTTCCTTGTATGAGCTGGGCCTAAAGAGCGTGTAGAACCTGAAAGTATCCACAGCCTTTGTTGGAAGCTCTTGCAACTTCAGAGGACATGAGAGCAGGGAGGTAAATATCTGCCCATCCTTGCACTCTCTCATTTTTAGAATGCAGAGCCTGTCAACTAATGTGAGTTACATGACTCAGAATTTCTGATTAATGGCATGTTTGCATAGATACATCAAAACTAGAAACAAATGGGAGTTCAAGAAGAGCCGATGATGTCACCAAAACAAATAAAGACATTTAAAGCTGCTTCCAGGGGCTGCAAGGTAGTCTTGCTCAGTATATATGTATGTATGTATGTATGTGGATACATGTTAGTTTAGAGAACTGCTTACATTCTGCACTCTGACATTTGAATCGTGCCCGCCGTCATGCCAGCCAGCACCATAGATGGCAGAGAGAGGCCTGTCTCCTCTCCTCTCCCAGAGCCCAACTCACTTCAGTGGAAAAGATTACGTACATGGCATAACATGTGGTTATACTTAAGCATGCAAAAAGAGCAGGACTTGAGAAATTAACATTCGTAGGGACGTGATATTAAAAGGCCTGGATTTGGGGCGGCTCCAGGGCTGTTTGTGGCACTCTGTGGACTCTTGTAAACCGCACTGCTAGGTATGTGAGGTAGAGATCTGCCTTGCCAGCGTCACAGTGCCAAGGAAAAGAGAACAGGATGTGCCGTGGAATCAGAACAGTCTGTTCAATGTAACAGATAGTGTCCAACAACAGGATAGAATTCAAACATGCTAACAGCATAACAGACAACAATGCTTCAGTCATTATTTGCCATGACATTAAAGGGTTAGTTGTCCCAAAAATGAAAATTCTGTCATTAATTACACACCCTCATGTCGTTCCACACCCATAAGAACTTTGTTCGTCTTCGGAACACAAATTAAGATATTTTTGTTAAAATCCGAGAGCTGTCTGACTCGTCCATAGACAGCAATATAACCATCACTTTCAAGGTCCAGAAAGGTACTAAAGACATTATTAAAATAGTCCACTTGGCTACAGTGGTTCAACCTTAATTTTATGAAGCGATGAGAATACATTTTGTGCAAAAACAAAACATAAATAACTTTATTCAACAGTATCTACAGAATTTTCAACTAATTCTTTAATGATGCCTCAAATCATACGTGTAAATTTAGTCATTTTAGTTTTCAAAATGGTGCACACATACACCCCTTTGTGGCCACTGCATTCTCTCGATGTGCACTTCTGCCAAGCCCACAGCAGACTTCTACCCGATACTCAAAGGTCCCGTGAGGGTGCCATTAGGGACAGAGCCTTAGAGTCAGCCAGAAAACAACCACCTGGAACACAATAGCGACCATCCAAAACCCCCCTAGAATCATGGTGGCAAGATTTGCAAAGGTAAGCCCCATTCACATTTTCATCATTATTCATCTTCACAAACAATGTTAATTAACTTATAAACAACTAAAACACACATTGAAATGTTGCATTATTGAATATAATAATTAAAACAAATTTCCAACCTATCTTTCATCCAAGTCCGGGGAGAAAAAGAAAATGGCGGTCAAGCAGAAAGTTCAAGACATACTTGTGACGTCAGAAAAAATGACTGACACAGGGAATTATATGTTGGCTGCAAGTGAGATATTTGAGTAGTTGTGAATTTCTATGTGTTTAAGTTGAAAGAGTGCACAATACTGAGTTACAATACAGAAAGCAGAAAGACGACGTAAATAGACTCAAATAGTTATAGTAATCCAACATACACCCATATTCACTTTTCACAGTGTAGCTAGCCAAAACACTGTAGAGGGGTGGAGACGTTTTTCATGATGGGGGAGTTTTGAAAACATTAATTAAACATTAATACTACTACTACTACTAACAATAATACTATAATGATAATGTCCAGCTGCTTCATCTCACTGAGTTTCAACTGATAGATAGAGTTATTTGTTAATCCACACAGTTGGCAGGGTTTTTTTTACTTTTTTTTTTTTTTTTTTTTTTAGGGTGGTGCTTGTGGCAAGGGTCATGACCTATGATGAGTTCACAAAATTAACAGGATTCATCCTTTGAGGAGCATGAATGCGCTCACTTTATTTCATGGAAATGTACCCAATTGATTTGGATTTGCATTAATGTGTTGAATGAGGGGACAGATGGATTGATATCCAAGTCCCACCAGTGGGGAAATGAAGCTGACCAAAAATCAACATTGATTCAATGTTTGTCTTTTCAACACTGAAAAGCATTGAAATATCAACATTAATCCAATATTATTTAACACTGAATTTTCAACCTCAACCAAAATGATGATTCTGATGGAATTTCAACATTGAATCAATGTCACCTTGCTACTATTTACTACTAAATAACAGAAGTAAAAAATCTTCCAATCAATAACACACCCATTTGTAATAAACAGTGAATAATCAATGCCCCGTCACTGTTCAAGACCGAAGTGCCGTCTTCATCAAGTGTTTCTTTGTGACTTTGCAATAGTGTGGGTAATTTGGTATTGGTTTTAGCAGTGTAGTCAATAAGGGGGCCAACTGAGATTCTGTCTTAGTAAGAGACATTGGTGCAGTTTTCTGTGAGCAGTAATAAGCCACGTGATCATAGGCAGCATTGTTTTAAGTAAGTGTAACTCGAGTTCTTATGATGTTTCCAGTACTTTTTTTGTTGTTTATTTTAAACTCTCAACAGAGACATGAAATATATTAGTCCAACAAAAAGGCAAAAAAAGGATTTGCAACGCCTTCTCATCGCTACTAAAAATGTCTCTTCGGTCTGAATTTATCTCTGGCCGGCTCTATAGCGGTAGACCAGGAGCAGCCAAAAACTCTCTCAGGAGCGGCTTGGAGAAGCGGGCCTGCGCTCTCTTCTCTCCGCAGCGATTCTATCTGACATGGCAGCCTCCCAGCGCTCACTGCCGCCCGCCGCATGTTGACAGTGCCATTAGAGCAGATCCGCGTGGATGCTGAGGCTCACTGAAGGGATTTGTTGCCACCGAGAATGTAAGCTGGATTTATGAATCATTTTTCCACTGATGTGAAATCATCAGTTGAAGAGGAGGAAGCCAGCTGATCCAAGCCAACGGCTCTCATCTAAATCTCTCCTCAGCCCTTCATTTGAGACTTTCGCTGTGAAGTAGCACTGGAAAGACTGAAATCCGAGGACAGATTTATGGAGATTTTAGGAAGAGGCCTTTCTCTCGTCTCCAGTGTGGAAACGCTGAAGCATCCGATCAGTTAACAACTGTCAAAATTCTAAGCGAGACGAGCAGTGTGAACCAACACACACACCCATGATGCAAACTGAGCACTTCATGACATGACACACATAAACTGATGCCTTTCCAAATGTATTGATCTGCGCTTTAGGTTTGGTGGCAGAATGAACAGATCCACTGTAAAGATCCTAACGAGTCTCAGCAGCACGTCTGAAAAACCCTCTTATTACGCTTCGCCTGCGGCTGCAGGGAGGACAGGTAGGAGCTCGCTAGAAGAAAAACCAGCCCAGTGGCACCAAGTCCAAACGCATCTCTGCGTATGTAAAGAATATAAAGAAGCCCAGATTTCAGATATTCTGGAAACATCTTCAACTCGTCCTGAATTAGACACTGCAGTCTTCATGCACACATTGCAGGAAATGAGTTGAGCTGCCTGAAACCATCTGACAAACATTAGCCATAACATGCCATGCATTTACGCTTTCCATTTCTAGTCGCACAAATGGTAGTCTGCTACAATTTCACCTTAAATAAGAAACATATTAGGGCTTTAATGAAGTTTGCAGAGATGGAATAGAAAATAGAGCACAGCTCTGAGAACATTAGGCCCGTTTCACACCACACGCAAAAAACAGTGCCCATTTTTAACGCATGTAGCTCGCTATACACATTGAAAATACATTACAAACCAAATTTTTACAATAATGACTCAACTAATAAGGAAACACAGTGAGCTACTCAGCCATTGTTTAAAAAAAAAAAAGGCAACAGACAATAGTTTGGTAAATCTGGCAGTTCATAGCTACACTTTGAGGTTTTGGTTCCACTCCATGTAGATTAAGAATTGATAATGATAAAGTTTGCAATAATTCTCAGTGGCCAAATCCTGGTAAACATTTTATAATGTATACCAGTTATTAATTCAAATTATAGTAACTCAGAGCTCACTTTTCTTTCTTTATAGAACTCCAGTGTGTTTTGCAGTTATGCTGCCGCTCAGATTCTGTGTGCAGTGTGGAACAGGCCTTTGCTCGAAGGTGTGCACCAGCAGCACAGGATTATCACTGCAAAAAATACCCCATCAGGCTTTGCTCGACTGCACGAATTCCCTGAACTGATGCCTTGACTGCACAGGTATGAAACTCAAGATAGCATGAACATGTTTATCTCATTCAGAAGCTGATGTGGTGACATTCCATAATACTGCTTCATTGGCAAGCGCTCAGATATCTATATAAACGTGTCCTCCGTTTGAACTGTGATCTTCAAATCAGAGAGAGGGGAAAACAGCCCTCATGGCACCAGGACAATTCAACACATCCACAGACAAGAGACTATTTGTTTGAGACTGAAACATGACACTTCATATGCAGAAGAATGTCTTACTGTCTTGTCTGTCTGTCTGTCTTTCTTGCTTGCTGTCTTGCTTTTTTCTTTTTCTGAAAAGATTTACAAACACAGGCTCCTTTATGTCTGAGAGGTGTTATAAGTGGTACAAGTTGATTGACAGCTACAGATTGAGGTGAGTGTACAGTACTGGTACAGTACGTGATTACTTACTTCCTTCCTTTGTGCTCATTAGTAGCCACATTTCTTTATCCAGAAAATATGAGCTAGTCTACTAGTACAAAGCGGAATACTTAAGTTTTATGGAAACGCTGTATCATATCTCTGAAGTGCAAGTGAAGTATGTCAATCACTATTAATATCCCCTCTTCTAACTAATTTTTTTTTTTTTTTTTTTTAAATGGAAAAAGGCTCAATGTTTACATTTTCTTTTGTTTGGAAAAACTCAAAAACTGCCACAGTGCTAGGGTGGAGTTAGTGGTTGCCAGGGAATTCGTATGTGGTCGTATGAGAATAAATAAACGCAAGAAGTTAAACTTTTAAGTGCTTATTTGAGCCACTTAAAAAGCATTTAAGGGTTAGTTCACCAAAATTGAAAACTGTGTCATCATTTACTCACCCTCATGTCGTTCCAAACCCATAAAAAACTTTCCTTTATCACTGAGATTTCTGTCCCTCCACTGAAAATCTGTTCCACCAGTTCTTCAAAAAGCACATAAAGAGATCGTAAAGTAAATACATATGAATTTAATCCTAGCCTTCGATTGCTTTGTATGTTGAACATATGTACGTTTAGGATTTACTCATATGCAAACATTGATCAACATACAAAGCTCATCAAATACTGTATGATCAACAGCAGCTCAGCCGTACATGCTTGACGCGTACCTGACGATATGAAACGGATTAAGATTTTTGGTTATGAAACAATGTACTGGAATCATACTTTTTTAAACATGCACATTAGATACACTCAGGCATACTGCTTTTTTTTTTTTTTTTTAATGGGTTGCTAGGCAGTTACTGGCCAAGTCAAACAAGCCCACAAATTCTGATATTCTGGTCTCTGGATATGTGTGGAGCCCCTTTTCAATGTAAGTCTAAGGGATTTTCCTGTCTTTAAGTCTGACCGCTTACAAAAGTAATTGTAAACCTCTTCACAATAAGGCACATGATTTGAGGTATAATTCATGTCTGTTCCACAAATGATGGAGTTATGTAATGAAATGTAGTACTTAGGGTTAGTGATTTGAACAATGACCAGTTCTAAAGCCCAAAGTATACTTTGGTTTTTATGAGTATGTGAAGGTCCGTGTACAGTGCGCGTGACGCAAATTTCATCACCAGAATAGTACACGTGCACATGCATATTGAATCAGTTGTTCCATAAGGCCGTTGTTTCACAGTAGAAAACAAAACTAAACAGACCGAACAACAAGAACAACAACAAAATACTGGAGACTGCTACGTGATCTGCATTACAAAACACTGTATCATGACCCACATACAGGAGAAACATCCATACAGGTGATGAATAATGATGTAAAGAGTGATGGTACGCTGGCTAATGGCCCATCATTATACTGTATAGATCCCATATGTGAGGCCCTTCCCATGCTGAGAGGTTGAGGGACATTGAGGTGTTGTAAGCTGGTGGTGTCAGACATTAGAGAAAGATGGTTCCCGTACATCCCGTGCCATTACCCAGCATGCAGTGGCAGTGCTGCACTCATTTGAGATGTTTTAAGAACACCCAGATAAGGAGCTCAGTGTGCAGTCAAACTACAACTTCTAAACATCCAGCTAAATGGTGTGTAGATCCTTAGCTAAGCTCTCAGAGTAAAACATTCTGTCTTTCTGTGTGTTTACCATCGATGGTAAAGGCACGTTATAGAAATTGTAACATCTTTAACATCCTCTTAGGCTGGTGTTACGTTTGGGCCATAACTGGGTCATATCTTCAGCAGATACTTCATACCCTTTTGCAGCATGCTCATCTGAAAAGCAATGCGGCCCCAATGCGCTGTTTTCCACATTCACTGTGCTCTGTCCAGCCAGTGCTGCAACAAAACATGTAATCGCTCTTGGATTCATCAGCACCTGTCAAAAATTTCTCTCTTTGGTATCTTTGATTCTGCAAACCCAGTGCTAATTGAGTCAAACCTCATCAGAATACCTCATGTAATGTCAACCACAGAAAGAGAGCAAGTCTGTGGGGAGGAAAGATCTTTCTGTTTGCACTCTTTAAAGCTTCACACAAAGGGAATTGCACAATGTTCTTTGCCAACCGGTTGGACAGTCAATAAAGGATTAGCAGAGAGAAGACATGAAACCAAACAGGCTTATTCAAGGTTTTTAATCCATTCAGTCATCATTCGATGAGATTCTGAGCTATTGTAATCTAGTAAAGATCAAATGAATGAATACACAAGCATGGCTACAGGTACACGTTGAGCTACAGTGATATTATGTGTAGCTCGTACGAGATGCCGTCATGATGAAACAAAGTTAAAATTCACTGTGTCCTTCATGCAGCCTCTGGAAACATGTTGTCAAGTGTTATCACTCTTTCAGACGACATGTACGTTGAGCGTGTGCCAGTGGACAGAACAGGGGAATATAATGCGGGTGGCTACACACGCGGGCAGGTGAGGGAGGGACGGGGTGGCTACGTGCTCAAGGAGAAGTAGCAGAGAGGCCCCAAATGGGGCTGATGGAGAGAAGGAGTATGTGAAGACCTCACAAGGGTCTGTTTACACAGTAAATGCACTACCATAGCCCAGCACTTCATGCCTCAAGGACGTAGGGTTTTTTTTATTAAAAAAAAATAAATAAAAAAAAAGGTATACAAGATTTGGGGCAAGTCCCCTTAATGCACAAGAAAAAAAAATAACAAAGAGAAATCTCTAACTTTCTCTTACTTCTCATATGTTTCTCTATGTCAGAATGTCTTGAATTGTTCTCTAATTTGCCTAGATCCCAAAATCTGCAGTCAGAAATGTCAATATGAACTAATCAAATTTTCCCAAGACTATAGAGAGAGAGAGAGAGAGAGAGAGAGAGAGAGAGAGAGAGAGAGAGTTGCATGAAAAAGTATGGGAACCACTTGCAGAATCTGTGAAAATGTGAATAATTTTAACAAAATAAAAGAGATCATATTAAATGCATGTTATTTTTTATTTATTACTGTCCTGAGTAAGATATTTTACATAAAATATGTTTACATATAGTCCACAAGACAAAAAATAGCTGAATTTATTAAAATAACCCCATTCAAAAGTTTGTGAACCATTGATTCTTAATACTGTGTGTGGTTACCTGGATGATCTACGACTGTTTGTTTGTTTTGTTTGTTTGTTTGTTTTGTGATGGTTGTTCATTGTTTGTCCTGAACAGTTAAACTGCCCAATGTTCTTCAGAAAAATCCTCCAGCGGATTGTTCAGTTTTCAAGGATTTTTTTTTTTTTTCAGCAGTGACTAAAACTTTTTGAATTTGAAGATCGAGGTAAATTGTACTTAATTTGTCTCCCGGGAAACATGCAAGTATCTTCTGTTGCTTCCGAAGGCCAGTACTAAATGGGAAAAAAAAAAAGATATTTCAACAAAATAAGAAAAATTTGGACATCTTCATCCTGTTCAAAAGTTTTCACCCCCCAGTTATTCACATTTTCACAGATTCTGCAAGTGGTTCCCATACTTTTTCATGCAACTGTGTATATCTATATCTCTATCTATCTGTCTATCTACTTATCTCTCTCTCTCTCTCTCTCTATATATATATATATATATATATATATATATATATATATATATATATATATATACACACACACACAAGCTATGATATCTAATTTAGTCTTCTAGCTTTTGCTGCATGTGAACAATCTGTGTCTACTGCTATGTCTTTAAGAGAAACATCTGAGAACTGCTGGTCACCAGCATAAGGCATGTTTGTATGATGGGACCAGCGTGGGATGCATGGGAATTGAGTGCTGGTGGACCAGCTACACCAGCTCAGTTTTGCTGGTTGACTATGCTGATCCACCAACTCTAACTAGCATAACCCAGCCTGGACCAATGTATAAGTCATGCTGGTTTATGCTGGATTTCCCAGCAGGGATAGCTGAATGTATGCTAACTGCAGAACTTCATTAAGCCTCCTGTGAAAGAGCATTACAGTTGCCCTTTGGGAAGACACACATAGCCACCGCACCAGAGCCCTTGCCCTTTATCTGGCCACCAGCACCAGATTGCCTTTTGCACTCCTCGATGACATCACTCTTTCCAAAGCCACTATCACTATCATTACCCACAACCCTTTGCGGCAGCATGATTATCTAGGCGGGAATAATGCCTATGATTATCTGCAAGCAATTTGCTCACTCACAAGTTTATACAGCATACAGGAAGCTTGAGACGGCCTTGTACAGACATGCCCATGTGCAGGGCCGCCATCCTAGCCCACTTGGCAGGAATGATCCTGTCACATCTACACCCAGTGTACTGAGCCAGAAAACACCTCTGGCTCCTGTCACTTCAAAAAGACAAAAATCAAAGTGGGACAACATGTGCTCTACCGCACAGGCAATCTTGCATATCAAGCGAACACTCACCTAATGCCACAGCTATTCTGTAATGTCAACTGCACACGCAGACACTGTAACGCAGGTCTGCTGATTTACAGATACAAACGCACAATCATGAGTCATTTTCCGCCCCAGACAGACCCTTATCAGCATGTCTTACAGCCCGATCAAACACAGATTTATCTTGCCCTAGACCTCCGTTCTGTCCCGTCCTATTATTGTTCAGGTTGATGCACTTGCCGTGGCTGTGTGAAGTCTTCCTGACTGAATCGTTGTGTTCTTTGGTTACTGAACCAGTAACCAGTTTATTTTGTTCAGCATTGCCACATAGAAAGCAGATTCTTGTCTGCACAGGTGGATGACATCATGACAGCAGTGCGCCCGGGGCGCACAAGGGAGGAAACAAGATGATTGCAGCTGGAGGCCTTTGCTGACAAACTTGAACACTAAACTACTAAAGTGACAGTGAGGGCCAACACATAGACTTATTAGAGACTTATTAAACTTACTTTTCTGCTTATAAGAGCAGTTGTTACTACCCCTTATGAAAAACAATTACATTTTAGCACAATTTTAACAGCAATAATATAATAAAGTGTGAACAATGTACTATAATATTTTCAGACACGTTTATTGCAATTACATGAAAATGCATTATATTTTATATTACTCAATAAATGTATATTAAATGAAATAGTTGGCCCACTTTAGTAGGAATTAAGTACATCTTTATGGATGCACTGAATTTTCGGCTACCTAAAATTTTGGGCCAAAACACCTATTTTTCGGTTTTAGGCCGAAATGGTTAAACAGTGAAACAGCGAAACAGTAACCGAAACATGTTTAATTAGCGCTTCTCTGATGACACGTTTGACTGTGTTCTGCGTCTATTTTGTGTACACAATGTGGATAAGCTACAACAGTTAAACGTGTCCGCTGTCTGGACACTAGCAATATTAATTTCTAGATTTTATTCGGTAATGATATGGTTTCTTAAATCTAAAATCTTTTAGTCTGTACCGTTTTCTGTTGATGTGCAGCGTAAACAAAACTTCACTAAACATTTGTCCTTTGTTAATTTTAATATGATGCTAATTCTAAACTTTAAAATTCTGTCTAATTTATTAAGAAATTTACATAATAAATGTTGTTTTGGCACTCTTTAATATGGCGTGATAGCTGTAGCAGCTCAGTTCAAGCAGCAGCACAGATAAAGCGCATGTGAACCGATCATTTCATCTCCTCTTTACTACTAGTTATAGCATAAAATAAACAGAGGTGAACATCAGAAGGAATGTTGAAAGATATAGTACAACTTACCAAAATGAATCCTGTCTCAATCAGTGTTTCAACCGGGGAAAGATGTCCAAAAAAAAACCAAAGAATTCTGTTAATAAAAAGTTGACATAAAAACTATATGCAATTTGAATGCTTGTACAACTCAGTTTTAGCTATCTGAGTACTGATTATTAAATAAGTTTGAATTAATTAATTGATTATTAATTTGTTATTTATTTTCGGTTTTTGGCCAAGTGAATTGTGAATTTTCGGATTCAGCCCAGAATTTTTATTTCTGTGCATCTCTAATCTTTATATGTAATTTCATCATCATCTACTTCTATTGTCTTTTAAATATGGTTAAAGTGTTCTGCCGAATGTACTGACAAGCATTTATGATAAACTTTGTAATGATTAAGTTGAAATTTAGTACATTTAAAATATATTAACTTTAAATGTAATATCAAATAACACACTACAGTAGGGATGCCCGATACCAAGCTCATGTACTTGTACTCGTACTCGTAAAAATACCCCCGATACCAAAGACCAATACCTCACGTGACGTAACTGGCAGAATTTTCGTGCACAAAGACACCGACGGCAGCAGCAGAAATAATGTCAGCTTCAGGGGTGTGGAAATACTTCAAAATTAATGATGACAACCCACACATTGCGAACTGCATGCTTTCAATCACAATTCGTTATCGATTAGTAAAGGCGGGATAGGCGGAATCGTGCTGAATGACAGACCAGAAGCGCGCTCTCTCTCTCTTTCTTGCGCGCGATCCCGGTTCTCTTAGACAGCGCGCGATCAGTTCTCCTTGCGCCTGAATGGTCAAATGCACACATAGTTGTCAAAATGTCCATCGTGTAGAGTATCTCACGTAAATACAGTCGGTTATGGCTTAAGTGGACGTAAACATTTGGGTGAAAACGGGATATGTGTCAGTATCCATGGATTCGGTCTTAAAGGGACCGTAGACTAAATAAATATTTGTCGTTAATGTTAATAAAACAACAAAAGATGTTAAATAAATGTATACATGGTATATAAACCTACAGTATCTGAAAAACAAGTTTATTTAATTTGTATCTCTATAGTAGCCTATTTGTTGTATTGTTTGTAATTTGTTTGTAAATTTCTTTTTATATAACAACAATTATATATAGGTAATTATGCACTTTGAAGGTTATTGGATACTGTGGAATTTTTGTTCTTTAAGTTAAGCGCATAAAAATGTATTACTTTTTTCATTAGAATAATAATAAAGAAGCTGTCTCACTGTGCTTGGAAAACTGCAACATCACCAAAAAAGAAAAAAAAAAGAGAGAAATTAATAAATGTGTAGACCTTATTTACCAGAGAAACAAGTGCGCCGCCATCTTTAGAATATTGTCTTTGAACTTCCGTTTTTGCGGTAGCCCTGTATATTTCTATGGCATCGCTGTTGAAGAATAATTAGCTGGTGAAGTGGATTTACCTGTTGTAGAGTTAATGAAAGTTATCATGAGCATTGTTATGTTTAAAGCAGATGTCTTAACAAATATCAGTAGACCGTGCATATTTTAAAATGAGCAGTTCATTCATAAATACATAAGATCGCTATAGAAATAGCCGTACTCAGTCCTTAAAAAATGGTATCGGTGCATCCCTACTACAGTTAAGATTATAATCAAGTCAACGCATCTACTCTACACATTAAAGCACAACAAAAAATTATTAACATGAAAAAAATGATTTAAAATGTACTTAAAGAAAAACTTTTAATTTAAAATGATTAAAGTGCCCTTTTTAAAAGCGAAACATTCTCATGAAAGTGTATTCTCTGTAAGTACAATTAAGTGGCCTTTTTGTTTGATTAATATTATATTATATTTTTGTTTGATGAATATTATATCTGCAAGTACTTTTTTTAAATATAATTTTAAGATTTGAAGTACCAGATTCATCACTAGTGCACATTCAATACAGATAAGTGCACTTCTTTTTCACACAGTACTGTAGAATTTGATTGGACATGGACACACAGCCTTTGATGTCAACAACCAAAGAAGTACTTAAAGGGTTAGTTCACCCAAAACTGAAAATTATGTAATTTATTACTTACCCTCATGTCATTTCACACCCATAAGGTGGGAACTGTTTTAAATGTCTTTAGTACCTTTCTGGATCTTGAAAGGTTCAGTAACATTGCTGGCAATAGAGGCCTCATAGAGCCATTGGATCTCATCAAAAATATCTTAATTTGTGTTCCGAAGATGAACGAAGGTCTTACGGGTGTGGAACGACATGAGGGTGAGTAATAAATGACAGAATTTTCATTTTTGGGTGAACTAACCCTTTAACTTTTTAAAAGTTGATTAGCCTACTCTACTGCTATTCTGATGATTACATTGTTAGTTGCATTTTATTATTTGCATTCAGCTTTGTTTTTGTTTTTTTCACAGTACACAAAAATGTACTGTGGCAATATCATGATAGAGTAATAAACCAATATGGTAACATTTTAGTATAGGGAACACATATAAACTATTAAGTACAACTTTTCCCTCAATAAACTCCTAATTTACTGCTTATTATTAGTTAGTAAGGCAGTTGTTAAGTTTAGGTATTGGGTAGGATTAAGAATGTAGAATAAGGCCATTAATACTTTGGTACCATGGCACCAGATGATTACCATATTCATATAGCATGGTATTATATCGTAGTTTAAGGTTTTTCAAAGAATAAAGCTAGCATGTCCAATTATCCATTGAATTACAGCAGGTACTTTTGGGTTCCTTTTGTATCAGTGAGAAATAAATGAACTTTAGAGATTTATTCAATAAATGTACCTGTTTCCCACATCAGTTTAAATGATAATGAAGACTCTGATTTAGAGATAAGATAAGAGCTGAGGAGGAAACTGTTAGAACGATGACATCTACATGAACTGATGAGTAATGTCGGAGACTTTGAGAGATTTGAAGAGTTGAGTGTGTTTGTAGACAGGGCTGAGATGCAAAAGAATGAAACAAAACATGAAAAACAAGAAACCTCACCTGTGGCACGGCTCTTTACCCTGAAAAAAAAAAAAAAAAAAAAAAAAAACATCATGAAAACTTCCTCTCGTACCTTTAGCAAACACATTGATCTCGGGCGTAGAGACTTCTGCATAGTTCAAAGGGTGCATGTGTGTATTTAAGTCTTAGCATGTGTGTGTGTGCATGAGTTAGCATGCTCATAAATTACTGATCAAATGCCACTGTGTGTGTGTGTGTGTGTGTGTGTGCGCATGGGAGAGTGGCTGTAGAAGTCTGCATTATAAATCTAACCCCAAAAGAATATCTCTCTCTCTCTCTCTCTCTCTCTGCTGTGTGTGTGTGTGTGTGTGTGTGTGTGTGTCAGGTTTAATAAAATAGTAAATACCTGTTTTTTTTTTTTGTTTTTTTGTTTTTTAGATATACCAATATTATGAGAGTTCCCAATGGTCCACAAGACATCAGCTTCATACAGGCTAAGGACATCATAAAAATGCCAAAAGGTTTCTGTAAGTGATTTTTGGGGTTATGGGTACAGCAAATTTGACTGGCTCAATATAAAACAATTGTGGCAAAGTCCACACCATACTATACAAATAAGTGTGTGTGTGTGTGTGTGTGTGTGTGTGTGTGTGTGTGTGTGTGTGTGTGTGAGCAGGGTGCTGTGGAGGTGGAAGTGAAGGCAGATTATCTCAAGCATTAGCAGTAAGCTGGTCGCATGGCGGGCGGCTCAGCAGCAGTGGGTGGTGGTGGTGTTAGCCTGTGACAGCCTCCAGACCGCAGCACACACCACCTGACCTGTTTGGCAGGAGACTTCATCCACGTCAGACCACACAAGAAAACTTATGCTCTTCTGCAGGCTAAATTAAACAATACTGGTCCATGGTCCAAACTAGGGCAGAATCATACTCTATACAAGTAGACACATACAGACGAGAATTTGACCAGTGGCACCACGTATGTGAAGGATAGAGTTAGAAGGGATAGTTCAAGCTAAAATGAAATTTTTACCGTCACTCATGCCATTTCAAATCTGTAAGACT
Source organism: Ctenopharyngodon idella (assembly GCF_019924925.1). NCBI lineage: Eukaryota > Metazoa > Chordata > Actinopteri > Cypriniformes > Xenocyprididae > Ctenopharyngodon > Ctenopharyngodon idella. The sequence continues at coordinate 47,991,265 of NC_067222.1, read as the reverse complement.
TTTTTTCTTGTGGAACACCAAAAAAGATGTCCATATAGTGTAAGTAGTGTTGGGGAAGATACTCTTAAACTGTAGTTTGACAAGCTACTCACAAATTAAAGTAGTCAAGATACAGTTAAAGGATTAGTTCACTTTAAAATGAAAATTACCTCAAGCTTTACTCACCCTCAAGCCATCGTAGGTGAATATGACTTTCTTCTTTCTGATGAACACAACCGGAGTTATATTAATAAATATCCTGACGCATCTGAGCTTTATAATGGGAAACAAGAAGTATAAAGCTGTTAAATTTATTTCTTTCAAACATGTACAAAAGTTCTCGTTTAAATGTTGATGTTTAGTTAAAATTGTTTCGTTTGAAGTCACCATGATGGTGTTCAGTGTTTGCTTTAGTTGGGCTCTTGACCCTTGACATTTGTTAACTTATTTCTCTTTCAGTGAGTGCAAGGGTTTTCAGTGAACATTTGTGCATTGCTCAAGAAAGATGAAAAAGCATATTGACATGCCTGCTTTATCTATAGTTTCTTGACTGGATAAAAAAGTTGTGACAGAAAGATCACTTGTAACACTGAAGAAATCTGTGTGCGCTCTTCCAAAAACACCTGTGTAAAAACTGAGACACACTTAGACATCAACACTCATCATACAAACCTCAGCAATGGTGACAAACAAAAAATATTCAAATCTAAATAGTGAAAGAATTCAGCTGCATAATTTATTCATGCCGAAATGTATGCTGGGAGCCATAAATGAGTTTTGTGTGCTGGCATGAAACATGTCACCACTGTTGAGTTTCATATGCTGATTGTTGATGTATGTGTGTATAAATAACACTGTAGTTAATAACTTCCTGCTCGGAATATGTTTTCATCATTTTCTGAAAATCTGATTATCATAGTAGTATCACATGGTCAATTGACAATTACATAAACTAATAACAAAACACAATTCTGAACAGTGAATCAAACACTTCACAATGACAATAATTAACAGCCAACATCACCTGATGTTATTCTTTCTAAACTTCCTCTGATGCAACAAATGTGTTTTCTGAACACACTATTAAAGCAACCAGAGAAAAACTAACAAAACAATCAAGAGTCAAATGCACAACTACAGGAAACACTGGTCACCACAATGGTGACTTCAAATGTTTACTAATGGTCAATTATCACTTAATTATCGAATAACTTTCAACACTGCCTCGGTTTAACACTCTGTAGTGTGGACACATATGAAGACTGAGAAGGTTTTAATCCTTAATATTTAAAGGACAATTGAAAAATGTTGTTCAAAGAATGTTTTCTGACAACATTATGAGAACATTCATTAAATACTAATGATGATATGTAGTGCTTTCATGAACATAGGATTAAACACTTTCAAAACAAACTTGCATAACCTTTACATAAATTTAAGAGAAAAGTCAGGAACAATAACTATGGGACAGGCTACAAAACTTTCCCACGTTCCAAAGATGTTTTTTTAAAACAGCAAACACAACCTTATTCATTTGAGGTTAGTTACATTCTAAATGTTTAAAGGATGAATGTTGTTCTAAGAATGTTTTCTCCCAGCGTTATGAAGACATTTAAAAACGTAAACTTCTACAAACATTGTGTGAATAACGTTTTTGTCCTAACCTTTTGAGAACATTATTGAAGACCAGATAACATTGAACAAACGTTCTATTAATGTTACTAGAAAAATGTTTGTTCATATCTGTGACGAGCAGGGTGAGGCGAGAGCCGTGAGGGAACGGCGTGAGGCCGGTGACGCAAGTGATAACGAGTGTCAACTGCGTGTTGCACCGGTCTCGTATCTCTCACGGAGGATCTCCGGAAGCATAAAAGGAGGAGCGACGACAGTGAAGGACAAGAGAAGACCAGGCCTGGACTTTGTTATGTTTTATTATGTTTGTGTGGCCGGCAGTCGGCCGTGAGGGACTGCCGACATTTTACGTTTGTTTTGTCTTTGTTTATTTTGTATTAAAATTGTGTTTAACGTTTGCCGGTTCCCGCCTCCTTCCCGTATCAACTAACCTTACTACATTGGTGCCAAAGCCCGGGAGGAAGGAGGGACATGCTGTCGGAGAGCCCTCGCTGCTGAGGGGGATCGCGGTGCTGAGGAGGTTGGGCAGCGCGGGAGTGTGAAGACCGCGAGTGGCTGCCCAAGGCAGTGGTGCTGGAGCGATTGATCAACAGGTGGGCCAGAGAACTCGCTGCCGTGCTCCTGGGTCGAGGTGGGGTGGCTGCCGTCCGAAAGGGAGCGGAGGAGTCGCCGCCGTTCGCCGTGGGCCAGAGCCTGCTGCCATCCGTCATGAAGGGAAGGAGCAGGGAATGGGGGACTCGCTGCCAGCTGCCCTCAGTCGGAGGAGCCATCGCCGGCCGCCAAGAGGCGGAGGAGGATCGAGCCGTCCACCGAGCGTCCAGTACCATCGCATGGCACCACGATGAAGAGCCTCTCGGCTGGCTGAGGACTGAGCGGCAGTGTGTCCGGGAACCGGACCAAGAATTTTTTTCCCCCCTCTTCCCTCTCTCGTCTGTCGCTCCCTGTGCTTCCATCTCCTTTTCTCTCGTCTCATCTGTCCTTACCCCCAGGTGCTGCAGCCGCCGAGACTGGCCCCAAGGGGGAGTAGAGCGCAGTCTCGTGGGTACCCCCCGGCCTGCGAGGGGCGATAGGGGTATGTGACGAGCAGGGCGAGATGAGAGCCGCATTGCACCGGTCCTGTATCTCTCACGGAGGAGCTCCGGAAGCATAAAAGGAGGAGCGACGACAGTGAAGGACGAGAGAGGACCAGGCCTGGACTTTATGTTATGTTTTATTTATTATGTTTGTGTGGCATTTACTTTCATTTTGTATTTGTTTATTTTGTAAAGTTGTGTTTAACGTTCGTTGGTTCCGGACGCCTTCTTCCCGTATCAACTAACCTTACTACAATATCTTTGAGAGAACATTATCCAAAGTTAGGACACCATCCCCTGTTAGCTGGGCTTGAGTATTAATCTTTCTGAGATTAGTAGTTAGGGCTGAAACTGAACAATAATCTATAATAATCAACAACAAAAACAGTTGACATTGATTTCATCTGGGTTTATCTGGCTTTATTGCATGAGATCCATGTCATTTTACTCACAGCTGATTGGTCCAGTTTTGGTTTTCTAACCCAGAATAAAACCTGCTCCGGAGCAGGTTAGCCGCGTAGCGTAAGTTACCATGGCAATGAAACACACTAAAAACCAATCCACCTTCATGAGCCCGAAAAAACTGATTTTGCTCAAACTAATCTCAAACTTACCTGGGTGGCAACTGAAACCGGCTTCATGTAACAGGCCACTAGACAAACACAACTTTAAACTCAAGCACTAAGACTCTCACCTTCACTCGTGAAATTCACTGGCACTGTTGACGACAACTGAAGTCTACATCTACAGCGAGTGGTGGCGTGATGCCGTACAGTCCCAGAAGAGCGTGCCAGGTCATGGCGGTTTGCTGAATCCTCCACAATGCAGAATCGAAAACTATGATTACAAAGTCTACACACATCCAGTTCTACTTTGGCATTTTTGGTGCAGGCATTATTTCTATAGCATTTTTCATCAGTTATTTCAGATTAACATTCCCTAAACAATACTTAAAAATAAAACAAACTGTGTTCGAGATTATCTCTTCCTGTTTAACTAGTTGGTTCTTGGCTTGAATAAAGTTTAAAGTGGACCGGACTGAATGCTGCAAGTCAAAAGTCTGGCTATGCAAGACTAGCCTCACATTCACTGCCCTAAGTAAATATTTTATACATTTAAACTACAGTCACAGAAAACCCATGGAGAGGTGCCTGACAGTCTGCTCTCATCTGTGCCAGACGCTTTAGGACTGAAGTGGACAGAACCACAGAAGAGGAATAACCTATAGTCCAATACACACATGCACCAGGTTCCAGCAAACAAGCAATATGTAAACCTACTGTAGCAGATATTAGAAGCTCTTTAAGACTCAGGACTGAGACCATTTGGTATATGTAGTTTGACTGCTGCACTTTCCCCATAAAAATGATCATTGCCTCTCTATAACCCCTAAAGCGTCATTATGGCTGTTACTGGTTTGCTAATGATCTGATATGCAGAGTGCTGGATCTCTCTCAAACCCCATGACTTCACACTCATGGTCAGAGTGACCGCGTCACTTTACCGCTGCTGCAGATCAAGTCAGCGACAGCACTGATGTAAACACATAAACAAGCCCTAACACTGCTAGCACTGCCATCACAGCTCAGATGATCTATGGATCGCTTCCCGGTATTACTGGTCCAGAATCCCTCCCCTCCCTGGATGAAAGCTGAGGAAAAACTCATGAAACTTATTCTTCATTGAAAGCACACAGAGTGTGATAAAGATACTTTTAGGGGGACTTTCCAACTTATCTAGGTGCCATTGAGGCCACTTTATAAGACTTGGTTTGATTGCTCGATCAAAACATTTTGGATATCGTCCTTACTTTGCACACCTGATTCTCTTATGAGCTCATTATTAGAGGGCTAAACTAGCCGTGTCAGATTAGTGAGATACTCAAAATGTGCAGTGTAGGAATGGATTGAGAAACCCTGGTTTAGCGTGACAAAAGAGTTGCGTAAGAGGGTTGTATAAAAGGGATCTCCATAAATGGACAAAATCCCCAGTGGAGACGTTAAAAACCACCAGTTCCCAAAGGTATTACATACAAGTGGCCACAGGTGACAAGGCACTTAGCTCCTCCTGTCTCATTCTGCGTCCATATCACAATAGAAGTAGATCTTGTCCCCAAAGGACCATTTAAATCCCACGCTTTCTCACACTATCACTCTCACAAAGATGTGCCTCTTTGTACCACATGACATTGACAGAATTTCCCATATTTAAAGCAAGACTGCCATGTTTACATGCAGTATGGTTAGTGGTCAAGGAACCTCAAGGGAGCATGTGTGCTGTCTCACTTAGGGTTGGCCCATCCTATAAATCAGGGGTGTCCAAACCTGCTCCTGGAGGGCTGCTGTCCTGCAGAGTTTAGCTCCAACCTTCCCCAACACACCTGTCTAGAAGTCTAGTGATCCTGAAGACCTCGATTATCTGGTTCAGGTGTTCAGCTGGGGTTTGAGATGAACTCTGCAGCACAGTGACCCTATACAAGCAGGACTGAACACCCTTGCTATAGGTCAGGGGTCTCCAAACTCGGTCCCGGAGGGCCACTGTCCTGCAGAGTTTAGCTCCAACTTGCCTCAACACACCTGCAAGTTTCTAGTATGCCTAATTAGACCTTGATTAGCTAGTTTAGGTGTGTTTAATTGGGGTTGGAGCTAAACTCTGCAGGACAGTCCGGTCTCAGGACCGAGTCCGGAGACCCCTGCTACAGGTGATATACAGTACACTGTAAAAAAGAATTGTTGGTTTAACTTAAAAAATTAAGTTACCTGGTTGCCTTAAAAATTTGAGTTCATTGAAATTAAAAATAAAGGCGATTGGTTTAATCAACAGAAACTCAAAATATTATGTTATCTGAACTACATTAATTAATTATCTAAGTTGATTTGACAAAAGAAAAAATGTTGTGATAAATCATGAAAATAATTTTTTTTACAGTGTAGATGGCCGTCTGGGAACCAACGTGACCCTTTCAGCATGTGGACACAGGAAGCAAGCAGAGTATCACGGCACAACTAAACCGTCCCATTAAATTTAACAAGCAGGACCAACCTGCGCAGATCGCTCATTTGCAGATGAGGGGTATAATGTTAATATTTCCATTTAAATGAGCACAGATTTCAACATTTAACACTCAAAGCACACTAATGGTGCTAGTAGTGCTATTGATGTTTTTATATTCTGTGAATTTTTACACCAATGGGGCCCATTTTCATTATCTTTCCCAAGGTCCCTCAAACCCAAAGCCGTCCCTGGTCCTGCTCTATGGAAAATCACGCAGGCTGTCAAACTCAGTCATTGCAGCCACCCACTCTCCTCCAGCACTTAACGGTCCGATTTAATGTGTCCCTACAGGCCCCCTCTGATCGGAACATGTCTCTGCATACAGACAGCTAAAAAAAACACATTCATATTCATAGCCGCAGTCTTCTGGGTGAATGAAATCTTTATAACGGAGAACCATTTTGTCAATCCCGACTGGCACACCACACCATGGGCCAACGGACTTCCTGGCTACTTAGTTTGCGTCATGTACCGCACATCAGCAAAGAAACACCTCTGCCATTCAACGCCACACGTCTCCCAAAAGTCTGGACAATATCCACAGCAATGCAACTCCCCCTCCAAATCAAATTGCCTATATTAAGTGAATTCATATTTGTGTCTGCGCAGAGGAAATAATCTCTGGAGAGCAGGTTAGCGCAATTATACTGTTATTTTAGCAAATGGATTTGCTGAGTCGTGTCCAGCGAAGCTCAGAGACTCTGCACAGAACTCACGTTATGTTAATGGACTCTAATGGAGTGGGTTAAAAAATGATTCATAATGTTGAGGTTTTTTGGTGCAAAATCAGTCTACTTAGGTTATATTCCATGAAAGTGGCACATTCATATATATATGTTTTATTTTGCCAACGCGTTTCGACGCACAGGCCTTCATCAGGGCTGAAAGATTACAGGTGTGTATAGGTTGCTTTAAATACAAACAGAGACAAAATTCAAACTTGCAAACAACCAATGGAAAAACCTATACAGACCTGTAATCTTTTAGCCCTGATGAAGGCCTGTGTGCCAAAACGCATTGGCAAAATAAAACATTACTCTTTCAGCTCTATCTTTTGTTTATTCTGACCCCTTGACGTCACAAGTGTTGCTGGTATTGTCCAAAAATAGCTTTGTTTTTATTCCACGCACCTTGCTGATCGTGTGAAGTTGCACCAAAATAACTATGCAATGCTTCCTGTTTCAGTAGAAATTATGTCAACACATAATAATGCTGTGCCCAAGTGATTGGGCTAGTTTTGGCCGTCATTGGGCATGTTTTGAATAGCAATTGGTCTGTTTTTGTTATATAAACCTGGCAACCCACATTTCTTGCCGCCAATTTCATTTTACTTTGTAATGGAGAAAAAACAGTCATCAGTATTTTACAGGTGAATATTATTCTCGGCACAAAGTTTTGGAACAGTTGAATATGACAGAAATGATGTTGAAATGAAAGTGTTAATGAATAAGGTCCAGGAATATGAACACCCACTTGTTTTGTGAATGTATAAAATTAGCATACAGTAACATTTCACTTTTTCACATCTCACTTTCATTTCTCTTTGAACTGTCACTACACAGAGGATGTGTTTCCTTCCTGTGTTTCAGGAGCTGTTCTGAGGCCAAAACAACTTCAATTAATTATACATAAGCACACTGAATACATATATATAAGACAGAGTTAAATAATAGGGTTTGCTAAATTAGCAGTGGCACAGAGCCATTCATTGTGCTCCAGACCTGCCCATCTTCATAACGGGCTGTCAGAGGAGCAATATCCGTTTCAAGCTGTCATTTTGATGTCATTTGATATGAAGGGGAATTAATATTTTACACAGGGATGAGATGAGATTAAAAACAAAGAGAAGAAAAAAAAAATGCAGCATATCTCAGATTTCTAATAAGAAGCAAGTGGTTTAAATTACAAGAGAGAGGATATAAACAGGGTGATTTTAGGGCCTGCTGATAACAATCGGGCAGCATCAACTTTCTGGGCAAAATTTCAAGTAGGTTGCACTGAAGGACAAAGATCTCTTTGAACATGAATAGAGAGAGAAAATCCCTTAGTCGTCATTATTTTAATAAGCCTGCTTTCCCAGATTAAACATAACATTGGGATTGAGCTGAAAGTACAAGGCAGGATGCGCAGCAGAACAGATAATGCGTGACGCATCTAGACAAACAGAGATATTTTTGGCGTGTCACTATTATATAAAGAACTATTTATAGTTATATGTGTATGAGAATGATTCTCATTCAACCTGTGTGATCGCTTTTGCGCAGAAAGGATGACTTAACAATATCTGATTCATCACTAATAACCTCTTCATCTGAAGCTGTTTAACTGTTTGAAATTAGTTTTAAGACCAATACAAATTGTGCCTACTTATGAATTTCTTTACAAAAAAAAAGTTTTTCCCCCTGTCCCTTTATGGTTGTGTTGGGGTGGATATACAAGGAAAAGCAAGCCAACATACCTAGAAAATCCATAAAAACGGTTTAAAAACCTCCCAGAATGCACCTCATGATGTAAGTTCTTAGTTGAGAGAAGCCCAGTATGTGCAGAGCAGGAATCAGTTACTTACTCTAAAATGTGGAAAGAATATTAATAAAGAATACATCGATTTTTCCTTTATAATTATTATTAAAGAAAATATCAAAACGAACAATACAATTACAAATTTACATAGATGTGGTACTGTACATGATTTAGTCCAAATGACATGGGCTGAAATTTTAACTTAAAGGGATAGTTCACCCAAAAATTAAACATATACTATGATTTACTCACCCTCATATGGAGCCCCTAAAGGGACGTGGTGGTGGAAAAAATTTGGGATGGGAGGAAATTTCTTTTTTCAAATCTTTTGTGTTCCCTCGCAAAACTTTTTGCGTTCCCTCGCAAAGATATTATCGTTCCCTTGCAAAACCTGAGCTCGGACAAACATTTCCTGTTTAATGTCCCGCTGACTGGCAGTAGTGTTTCAGTCAGCTCTGTACGTTAATAATGCATACAAATAATGCGCGGCTCATAGGTTTTGAGCTTGGACTCAAATATAAAGAAATGCGGTCAGTGCTTAAAGTTGGCAATATCACAGATTCGAACTTCCCGGATCAATAACTCGTGAGCTAAAAGTTGTTAAAACACAAATGACAGCTATTTCCAATCATAGTAACGTAGACAACGAGCTAGAACCACCCAATTTTCTTCAAACAACCTTTATAATATAAATTGGTCTCTAGGAGCAGGCGGCAGTGAAACAAATCCAAAGGGACCGTCTGAAAAGTGCAAAATCCGAAAAGCTTTACTACAAAAATAGTCATTAACTTCAATGTTACACACTGTAGTGTAACCAAATTCAGTTAACACATCACTGCTCTCCTGCTGGTTATACTACAACACTTAGTCTGGCAAGTAAAAGCACATAAAGGCCTTCTTTACACAAATGATGTTGGTATGCAGCTTACATAGGCTACTTACAACAGCTTTTGCATGATAATTGCTTACTGAATTTGATGGCATTACAATTGATGTAATACTTTTACTAATAACAGTGAAGTTATTTATTTTGTTTCATAATACATAATCATTAAAGTTATGTATTTTTTAATCAAACTAAGTGTTCCAGTACAACCAGCAGGAGAGCAGTGATGTGTTAACTGAATTTGGTTACACTACAGTGTGTTACAGTGAAGTTATTGTGTATTTTTCATAATATAAAATGAGCAAAAGGGTTTTGGGTTTTGCACTTTTCAGACGGTCCCTTCAGACTTGTCTCTGCTTAGTGCTAATAGAGACCAGTTTATATATTATAAAGCACATTTCAGGGAAAAAAAAAGCTGTTGTCTAGGTTACAATGATTGGAAATAGCTGCATTTCTGTTTTAACAACGTTTAGCTCACGAGTTATTGATCCGGGAAGTTCGAATCTGTGATATTGCTAACTTTACTGAACACCTTGAGTTAAGCACTGACTGTTAATTTTATATTTGAGTCTGACAAGTTCAAACTTACGGAGCCCCGGACATGACATGCAGGAAAAAAATAGTAGGCTAAATCGTGCGCACGATTTAGGAAATCGAGGGAACGAATTAGTAAATCGTGCGCACGATTTATTTTATTTTTTTCTTGCATGTCATGTAAGGGGCTCCGTACAAACTCTATGAGCCGCACATTATTTGTGTGCATCATTAACAAACAGAGCTGACTGAAACACTACTGTCAGCCAGCGGGACATTAAACAGGAAGTGTTTGTCCGAGCTCACAACAGGTTTTGAACGATAATATCTTTGCGAGGGAACGCAAATACAGTATCTTTGCGTGGGAACGCAACAAGTTTTGTGAGGGAACACAAATATCTTTGCGAGGGAACGCAAAAGATTTGAGGGAGAAAAAAAAAAATCCTCCCATCCCAAATTTTTTTCACCACCACGTCTCTTTAGGGGCTCTGTACCCTCAAGCCATCCTAGGTGTACATGACTATCTTCTTTTACACTAACACAATCGGAGATATATATTTTTAAAATATCCTTATTCCTCCAAGCTTTATAATGGTTGTGAATGGCTGGTCAAATTTTGAAGACAAAAAAATGTATCCATCCATAGAAAAGAATGAATCCATACGACTCCAGGTGGTTAATAAAGGCCTTTTGAAGCAAATCGATGCATTTGTGTAAAACAAATATCCTTATTAAATCTTTATAAAGTAAAATAACGAGCTTCCGGTTGACGAGCATACACAGAATGCGCAAGTTGATTTGCGCCAAATGAGTAACCCGTGACGCGATGTATGACACAGGATGTATGAGTATCGTAAGCTTAGACGCCTCTCACGGTTTTTATAAAGTCTTTATTAACCCCCTGGAGTTGTATGGATTCTTTTTTTTTATGGAAGGATGCATTTTTTTGTCTTCAAAATTTGACCAGCCATTCACAACCATTATAAACCTTTGAGGAATAAGGATATTTTTAAATATATCTCCGACTGTGTTCATCTGAAATAAGACAGTCATTTACACCTAGGATGGCTTGAGGGTGAGTAAATCATGGGATAATTTTCATTTTTGGGTGAACTATGCCTTTAATGGATTTTTCCAGAACATGACCATGAACTGCAGGTAAGGTCAACATTCCTCCAAGTCTAAACATGGCTAAAAACACTGAGCCATTAGTGCATGCTTTTCCTCGAGTGCGGTATGTGTGAAAAAGAAGGAAAAACAGCTCAATCAGGCGTCCATCACCATCAGCAAACATGACCGCTGCTTACCCAGATAAGAGAATGGCTATCGACCCGCTGGCCGACCCTGACACCATCTATCAGGGCACAGGGAGCTACCGTGGGAGCCAGAGAGAATCCCCACGACCCCAGGAGAAGAGAACCAGACCCCGGCGCTTGAGCAGAGCGTCCATGTCCTTAACCTGGCTATCGTGTCACCTAGCTGTCCCTTGTTTGATAGATGGTTTCCTCACCTCCCTGTCATCCCACCACACCGCCTGATGAAATTCAAGTGCTGCCTGTAAAACTGACCTGAGACTGTCCCCAGGTCAGTAGGTCAGAGAGTTCCCCATGACCTTTAGTTCTTTTACAACTGCTGAATAGACCTGAAACTGCTAGCCTGACACGTACACCACCCTATGTGCATGTGCCTAGCCGCATAATCCATTCACTTAAAAACAAGAGTGTCCCGATAGCATCAGTCGGATACCAGCATACTCACTAAACACAATCCCTCATGCATGGCCTCGTTCATTCAGACAGCTCGAGTCTGCAGCTCAGGTGAAATGCTTTGAATCTGAAGTAGACAGAGGTTATGTTAGATACTTTATCACAGCAGCCCTGAACTCTACTGGAGGAAAACTGCCTCTCTAATCTACAACACAGAGCAAAGATGAGTCAACAGTAGAATACTCGCACAAAAAATTATGCTACGGGACAGAGCTTTCCTTCAGCGTCACTGTAAACATTAAATGTTGGTCTACTGGCTGTATCACACATGCAAGATGACATAACATACTCATTCATTGTTCAACCTCCCAGTTAATTCTGGTTTATATAATAAGTGACACTTTCAGCCAAGAATTAATTATATAAACTTCCTGGACCCTAAACAAACCTTTGACCTCAAGAGGTTCAACGGGCCAAAACCACAGGTTTCACACCACCGAATGCCACTGAATTACAGGTCAGCTCTTATTTGGACTTCAAAACAATACCTAATAAAGAAACAGAAATGTTAAGTTGAATCATTGAATCATTTAAATCCAAGCAAAAATCTGTAATAATAACAGAACTGCGCATTCAGACCTGAGGAATTTGCATTAGGCCTATGCATTATTGCAAAGCACTGACAAAAGTAATGATTATGAATGTGACATGACATTTTAATTGTTTATTAATAAACTAGCATTTTCTGAGTCAGTGTCAGCTGCAAAGATGAAGTTGACAATGTTCTACTCTGCAGTATAGTGAACGCGCCTATAGAGAGAAATGCACCTTTCATACAGATTACATAAGCAGAGAGTATTTGTTTTCGATTCAAATTAGCTTGTTTAAAAGTTCTATAGATATATTTCTCATGTCTGTGAGGCAAGTAGCCTTTATATACACTGAGTTTCGGTTCATTTTTATGACGCGCTCCAGTTTAGAGAGACCAAGACGGCAGAAAGCACAACCTTTTTGTTTTATTCATTTTACAAAGGCACAATGTTTTCCTGTTATTGTGAGAGTACACAAATAAAAGTAGCCTTTACAGTACAGAATGTTGTATTACTTTTATTTGTATGACCAAAAATGACCGAACATATTTTAAGTTGTTTCCGCTGTTATCAGGAAAAAATGCTTCAACTTTAATAATAGCGCACATATATCTAGGTTAGCATTAGAGCAAGCTGCCATGTAAAGTTGGTACTTACATGTTTCAAATGATAAACCACATTTGAGGTTGATGGATGAGAGGCGAACGTTTGGATTTCCTGCCCGACATACTGTAATTACCACAAGGAACCGCCATTAATGATCTGTCCTTTACCGACTGCGTGACTTCGCCACTTCCTGTGGAGTTTTCCTGCGACTTTCTTTTTCCTTTCTTTTCCTGCGACTAACTGACTAATACAATTTGTGGACTAAGCCTCTTCTCGTCGACTGACGTTTAGTCGACTATTAAGGGGCAGCCCTAAAAGTAATACCACACTCGCAATCATGCTGTTCTGAATATTAACATGGCTTTGAGGACCTCAGAACAAGGGGAGATGACTGGAACATCTGTATCTGACCTGGGCATTGGGGAGCCTGGACTGGATCGAAACTTCAACCAAGGGGGAACTGAGGGGGCGATTGTGCCATGGGGAGGGCGATGAAGAATTTGTCCTCATGCCTATTAACCAGTCGCTGGTGAAGAGTGAAGAGTGTCTGAACCACTAGTGGCACCAAATAGAAGTGCCATCTTTTAGTTTGAGCACTCAGACTTAAGATTTGCTCTGACAACACATGCAGTTTCAAGCTTCCCCTGCCTCTATTGGTCCTCTCAAACCTCCTCCTCCTCTTTCCCCTCCCTTGCTCTCTGTATTGATGGAGATAATTACTGCTGAATGGAATTCCAGATTCCCATGGATGTCAGTCTAGCTGCTGGCCGCCGCACTGCAAATGCACCCCCCAACCTCCCCCGCTTCCCTCACTGTGAATGAGAAAGAAACAGAAAGTAAGGGATGAGTTTTATATTCAACAGATTCACCCAACATATCATCTCTTCTGGCAATTTTCTGCTGCTTAGCTTTGAGGAATTATGTAATAAATGATCATCTATCTGCACTACCGTAAGTCAGCAGTAATAAAACATCTGTATTACACAAAATAAATATGGCATAACGTTTGCTCAGTTGGTCGTTATAGTAAAGTAAACCCAGACAGGTTGAACGGGGCTATTTACCAAATAAATAAATGACTTCAGTCTAAATTGTTATGTGAGAAGACAAATATTGCAGAATAATACTATCAGAGAGACATGAAACTAACGCAGTTTACTGTATGTAGAAACTGTTTGCCTGGGACATCAGTCAGCTATACAGTTTAGCGGTCATTATACAAACAATCCGACCGCAGAATGCAGCCATCATGATCAAGTATTCTAGAAAGTTGTGTATTAAGGAAGCAATATGGTACGGGAGGTTATGCAACGTTGTGAATATGGATAAAGGGCGGTGTTAGGCATGAGTGGACTGACTACTGACAATATAGCATAGCCTCAAGTGCCTTATTGCTTTTATGAAACTGTTTGTACACATTTTTCTTTGAAACACTAATTCATGAAGTGGCATCCTTTCGAACAGTGGTTTCACATCATAGCTGTTACTAATTCCATGAGTAATCTAAGCGTACTGAAAGCTTTACTGATCAGCGCTCCAGACTGCAACTATTTGTTTTTATGAAGGAATGACATTTGACATCCATAGTGACAAAGCAAGAGATTTCTATTAAAGGTCAACAGATTGAGGGACTGCTTTGGAAAGTTTTCTCATGCTCAGAGAAAGAGAGAGCGATCCAGCTCAGTGGTGTGGTTCATATTCCCGTACACCCACACACCCTCCACCAGCCAGCAGTAACCGATACATGTGCGGCCCATCCAAGCTGGCAGGCGTCCGCCCGCAGTGGCCCAGCCCAACGCCCGTGGCCCGCGCTGCCAAACGCCCACAGCCACACAAGCGACACGGAGATCAACGCTTTCCTGACAAGCGGGAAGTCTTGGCTAATGTCTGCCCTGGCCGTTAGTAATGGGCCACTTAATAAACCTATTAAAAGAAATAAATCACTGCACTATACACATGTGAAAAGAGTACTGGCTGAACATCCGTCACAATGGCACCAAGAGATGTATCCAAGGTGTCTTGTGTCCTTGGTTCAGGTAACGGATGAAAGACGGGAAAATGGTAATGAATGGTGGAATGTCTTCAACAGTCTGTCTCTGGGCATATCTGTGAGGTCACAGGAATATTGTACAGTCATGAAATAAAGCTTCAGCTCGCACTGGGACGACGCCAGCAACTGAGGAGTAATTGTGGACTTTTTTTCTATTCTGCTGTCGTTCTTTGGACGGCAGGAGCATTTTGAGGAAATGGTTTGGATGGAGCTTAAAGCGTGCTGTGTGAGCATTCACATGCAGCAAGGTTTGGCACTCTGCCCTGTTTAAGCTTCAGCCTCAAATTATTCTCATTAACGGCTTCTCCAAGGGGAAATGGCCATTTGTCTGTGTGTGATACTTGTACCTACGAGGCTGTTGGGGTTTTGGAGCTCCACCAATGAGAAAAATACATTTCATTGCTCTAGGTCAGAGGTCCCCAGCTGGAAAACCCACGGATATGTTTTGGCCAACAAAGCCTCCAAAGGCCTGGATGGCTATTGTAGAAAAAAAAAAAAGAAGGGAATTTAGACATTGACGTCACACACTTCTGACAGCGAGACAAACAGCTC
Organism: Ctenopharyngodon idella; assembly: GCF_019924925.1. Taxonomy (NCBI): domain Eukaryota; kingdom Metazoa; phylum Chordata; class Actinopteri; order Cypriniformes; family Xenocyprididae; genus Ctenopharyngodon; species Ctenopharyngodon idella. Next base: position 47,976,083 of record NC_067222.1, on the reverse strand, counting down.
ATAATCAAGGTCTCCTTACACAACCGGTGTTAAGTGATTAACCAGCACCCTTTATCACACTGAATCAGTTTCAACTACTCCCTCATGTCACTTCAAACGCGTGGAACAGACTGAATTTTAAGTCGTTATTCGTTGAAAATCTCAAACCTCACTTTGGATTCCATGCTAGTGTACTGTGACCAGTTACGACACACATGAAAACCTATAATGTCTGGCATCTAGTCGTGTCTTTTTTGACTTGATTGTGGGCATGGCGCCCTCTGTGAACTGGAGAGCTCCAGAGGGGAAGATTTCAGTCTGTTCCACACACAATGCTTTCATATGGCTTCAGAAGTCTTTTATGATACTTTCATGAAGTTCTTTCACTCTTTTTTGGAGCTTGGCAGCTGTGGACTACAGTAGACTGGAGTAGTCAGTAGTCCACAGTAGAGCGACTCTTTTTGTGTGCCACGGAAGAAAGTAAGTCATACGGATTTGGAATGACATGAGGGTGAGTACATGATGACAGCTTTTTAATATTTAGATGAACTATTCCTTTAAATGGCAAGACAGAAAAGGGAGCCGCAGTTGAGCGAGGGCTGGAGATTTACGGGTGTGACTTAGGGATTTAATTCCTGTCATGCGATTGGACGGAGCCATGAGGAAACAAAGAAACACAGGGAGGTGGTGCTGGAGGACAGAGAAAATCCCCTTTGGCACAAGCTTCTGTAATTAATTCAGGAAAAATTCATCACAGCAGGCTTCTCCCAACACACAGCTCCTTTAATCACTTCATATCCTCCAAGAGACACGTCCACCAACCCCCCGTCCACTGACCGACGGCCACTTCCATTTATTGGCCTCCTCAGAAGTTTAATGCTACACATTTATGGTTCTAGCCAGAGTGACTAGGTAGTGTGAAGCAAGTGCACTGTACAAACATGTTCCCGTGGATGTCCCATGTGAAAGTTCCTGCAGCGGCGGGGGTGTTGGGGTGTTGGGGGTCGGATGTGCCCTCCCTTACTTTCACCCTGTGTTTCCCAGGACTGTTTACCACAAAACGCCGCCATCGCTGCCCATACTCATTAACACCAGCCAAACAGGCCGATGCCAAATCCTGCCCACCGTAACCCTGACGATCCAGCATCCAGCAGAGGAGGGGGGCATGATGTCATTGTGGGGCATGCTGGGGGCCAATCAAAGCCTGAGAAAATTATGTCAACCTTTGTTGAGTTTGTCCATTCAGTGCTATAGAAGTGCAGTGAATTGAGATTGGCGGAGAGGTCATTTTCTCTGCGTGTGAGAAAAAAAGAGAAAAAAAGAAAGGCGAGCGAGAAGGGAAAGCATTGTGGTCATGCTAATGGTGTTGAGCGGAGATAGCGGCATAAAGATGTCATGAAATTTAATTGCCAAAACATCAGCGCTTGGCTTACGCGGCCATTGTTCAGAAACCCACGGCAGGACCTTTTACTGGCCGCTAGAGTCTACACAGGAAAACTTTGATGAATATTTTGGGGTGAACTAGTGTCGAAATGCTTCTGTATGTGAGCTTGAGCTTATATGGGGAGAACGACTGCCCTCTTCCACAAATATAACTCAAAATTTCTTGCCCTACAGCACCCCGCTGGGCTCGTAACTTTAGCAGACGGCTGTTATTGAGCCCTGCTTCTGGCTGACATTGAAGGACACTTGAATAGGAAATTATCATGGAGGGAATCCATAAGATTGGACTGGATACACAATATGTAATCCATCTCTGTCTGGCACATACGCAAAGACACACACTTGCAGCTAAATCATACAAAGAGACAAATTTGAGAAGACTATGTTATTATTATTATTATGGCATCCTTCTGAGGAGCTTTAAAGTCAAAGCACATTATTTCTTTAAATAAGATATCTAGAATTTGTTTTTTACAAGTTTTGACAAGTTTTAAACACATGGGAAACAACACATTCATTCATGACACAGTAAGGTTGTTCTCTTGAAATTCAGTTTATGGCTGCTTCCTAAGAATTTTTGATCTGTGCAAAAAGACACTTCAGATAAACTCAATTCCAGCCTAACTGGTATTGAGCATTTCCTGTACATGAGCAGAACGAGCCCAGCGCTGCTGTCACTGCTCACCAGTAAGTCACAGGCAGATGTGACACGTCTCGTTTAAGGTTAGTTAAACTCAATAAATCTGCAGCTGACGGCGAGATGGTGATAGAGAGTAAACAGGATGTCTGCCACACACATATAATGATTGTACTGTAGTAAGTCAATGTCAGATAAGACTAACAGAACTAATTAGTCAATGTTTATACTTTGTCATTCGGTTTTGAGCTGTTTTTTGCATGTAAAGGCATTGATGGTCTCGAGGACAGGGAATTTCCAACAGTGCAATTGTTACAAATGTATAATAAAATATTTAATTATGAAAGGTTTCTTTTTATTAACTTTTAATATCGTGCATGTCATTTTTACAGTTCTTAACATCATGACAAATTTTTCAATCCACTTAATTTTTTGTATTCAGGCAAAAAATAAAAAAATAAAATCATTTTTAAATGAGTTAATATGCATATAAATCAAATCAGTTATACAACCATGAATGCAAAAAAAAAAAAAAACTTAATAAAATACAGCAATAAACTGCGGTAAATTGTGCACGTAGTCATCATGGCTAAATAGTGCCACAAGCGTCATTGTTCACAATATAACAACCCCAAGTGCCTTAAATCTTTAAAAAAAAAAAAAAAAAAAAAAAAATGACATTGCTATATTAAAATATTAGCACAATTTTTATGAAAACTAGATCACTAGATCACATAAACTAAGGTTAATAGGGTCTCTATGGGTGCGGATAGTCAACAATAGTTTCAGCATCATCGCTGTTATTATATTGTGCATTTTAGCATCACTGGAACAGTTTACTGACCAATCAGAAGGGAAAAAATGATAAAGTAGAAAACAGTCCAGGTAATCCAGTATTTGCAGTCAAAGCATGGTAAAAGGAAACGGCGTCGATGTTTGTCCCACACAACGGAAAGCCGTAGCAATGTCTTAAATCCACTTATGAAATAGCCATCTCCAAATATCTCTCACCAATCCTCAAATCCCCTGTGTTCTCATCATACTCATCCATGGCTCTCTTCAGATACTACCTGTAGAAACAAACAAAAAACATGTTCAGATTCACCTAATACAGGTAGAGTCTTAGAGATTAATGAAACTTCTCCATAATAATAAAACAGAGAGAACAGAAATCAAAAGCTAATATTGAGTTCAAACAATAAAAACACTTTCATCATGCAGTATGTGTCTGCTGTGAATGAAAACCATTTCCTTTATGTTGTCAGTGTTATGCTTTCACCAGGTCGCATACAGAAACAGTAAATTCAAACAAGATACATCTAGACAACAAAACCAGATTGGTTAAAACAGAGCTAATGGGATTGCCTGAAGGTAATGACAACTTGAAAGGGTGTACAAGGACTTGATTTTATCAATATGAAATCAACTGGAAGGTCAAAAGTCTCTAAATGAATGCTGGTTGAAGGGGTTAAAAAAATAAGAGGGCTTGGTGATGTCAGAGAAAAATAAGAAGTAATTTCAGATAAAGTGCTAGTTACTACATTTTTATGTAAGACTAAGACAGACATTACAAAAATAATAATTAGTTGACCAGAAGTAGAGCTCAGATGCATGTGTGACTTTGAAATGAAATGGGATTGATTTCTCTGTGATCTCTGGGTCCAGATCCTCTACCAGAGGAAACTGCAGTACTGCCTTTATAGTAGTGGTTTTCATCCTTGTCCTGAGGACCCACCGCTCTAGACATTTTGTATGACTCCCTTAGTGGTGTCACGATACTAGAATTTCTATACCTTGAAAAATACTGATATTCAGTACCATTTTCGATAGGGAAAACTGCCATATACTGCCATACAGATATATTTATTATTATCTCATTTTTTTGTCGTTGTTGTTGTTGTTGCAATAGCTTACACAAAGCACAGGAATGTTTTATTTGAAACTGAACTAAATTTACCACAAAAAAAAAAAAAAAAAAAGTACACAGTCAGTAATAAAATAAGAACAAATAAACAAACTGCAAATGATATCACAAATAAATAGATTGAAATAATGAGACAAATGAAACAAACATAACTTTAAGTTTTTCAGGTGGGTCTAACAGTAGGCTAGTGTTCAGAAAAGAAGCATTACAGAAGTTAAATCAAGTAATTAAATGTAAAAAAATGACACTGGATAGTCTGCATTGTAAAAATTAAATAGATTAAAAGGTGCAATAGGTGATTCTCTACACTAATTTTTTGTTATACTGGTTGAAAGTCTCCTCATATCCAATCAATCACTTTGTTAAACGGTCTAAATGTATTTTTATAAATATACTGTCTATGGAAGGTGTAGGACCATAAAATGTTCATCCAATCTTTATATTCGGTCCGAATTAAATAATACATTGTCCTACCTGCCTGTCAGCGTATGTTTTTACATACCCTCGCGCACCCTGTTCGCGCAGACATCATATGTCATCAGCATGTTTCATGCTATGCAGAGTTTATACAAGACCTCAGTCACATACACCGCAAACAAACGGCAGCCACCTTTTACAGTTCCTACCGAATCAAAACAAAAAGCTTATGCTGCGTTCACGCCATAACTACCGTAATTAAGAGATGGCAAGAAGCTCTCTAAGTTGTTTACATTCATTATTATTGTAATGTTATGTGCTTTGAGACATGAGGTATTTTAATGCCGTCTCTTGTGATGCTTTGCAGAGAGCAGCTGTGTATGTGTGCCTTCATGTGTTTTGGAGGAGGCGTGGCTTTGGATGGCGATTTGCAGGGAGGGTGGGATAGTATGCTTTCAATGCTAGCAGGCTAACGTTAGCATTTCCCAGATCACCTACTGCACCTTTAAAGCTTACAATTAAATTTACAAGAGCAGTGAGTAATTTTCTTTTTGTCTTTTGTTTAACATGACAGACAGCAGCAGGTTTATTAGGCTGCTGTCACTTTAAGAGCTTATGCATGGATCCAATATATGGTTACACAACATGCGCTGTCTTTCTATTTATGTTCCCAAACTGACTGTGTTTACCTGAATACTTGGGCATTTTCACATAATTTTGTATGTATTTGACTATTTAAGCGCGATAAGCCATGAAAACAACTTAATTTGGTTCTCGCAAGCTGTTTGAGAGGCACCACTTATAATACAAGCACCGGAGCAAATAAGTGAGTGAGTGACAGGAAGCGGGTATGTTTCAAACTGTAAATTCGCCATCGGAGAGAAGAGAGAGTGAAAACACGCAGCTGGTATTGCGTACAGATACTGTAGAAAAGGAGTATTGGAACTGTTTCAGACATTTCAGTATCGATACATATCGAAATATCCATATTTTGATAACACTAGTCTCCGTTGTTTAACACACCTGATTGAAATCATCATTTCATTAGGATGGAGCTCCATGAACTGAACTGTGTGTGTCAGATAAGAGAGCAGTGGGTCCCCAGGACCATGTCTGAAAACAACTGCCCTATGGGACACACAGACATACAGGACACCCCCACAGGCCCTAGCATCACGAGCCGGTTATATTACGGGAAATCTGTCTAGAACTGTTCTTACACTGTACAGCTGCAAATATACCACAAGTTCATACGGAATGTCATCAGATGACGCATGACTGTTGATGGACAGAAGACATATGCTGATTTAATGACAGAGCTGCTGTCAGCGTGAAGACGGATCTGCCAGCTCAGCTGCTTTCTTGGGATCTGAAGGAAAGGTTTTTAGAACTGAACAGTCTGACTTTATTTTAAAATCTAAATCTCCAGCACTAATTCTCTGCAGACCAGCAGATTTACAAAATGGCAAAAAATCTAGAAAGCTGAATTTAAAAAAGGCAACTGCCCAAAACAACATCACGGCCTCATCAGCATTAGTGTTTCACTTGTGGGCCGGACTCCCGATGGCCACGATGCTGAATGTGATATGAAGGTCTTCCACAATGCTTGCGTGTTCCTGATGTCATCACTATCTGAGAGGTGAGGTGACTTCACTTTTGTTTGCGGTAACAACCTGAGGTGGCAACCCCCAAACAAAAGCAACTACACCATGACATCACTGTTGTTTCTCCGTTGCACGGAGACGGACAGATGAGCGCGGGTGGCGGGTCTGTCAGCGGCGTTCGTGGCGTTCTGCTGTGTGCGAGGAGTCACGTTCCACCTCTACCTGTCTGGGCCTCACGCCTGAAGCTCAAACCTGCCTGCCCGTCTGTCTGCCTGGGGCCAGGGCTTATCACTCCATCACATCATCCGTCTGTCTGCTGGCAGTCTGCCCTGAATCCACATACTTCACTCTACAGCTCACAGCAAGACCCTCAGCAATGCCTCTGACACACTCATTATCAGTGTTGGGGAAGTTACTTTTAAAAGTAATGCATTACAATATTGCATTACTCCTTAAAAAAGTAACTAATTGCACTACTTATGAAAAGTAATGAGTTACATTACTTCTGCGTTACTTTTTCTCACCTGTGGTTGGGATTGCTTGCTTGTTTTTTAATAACAACAAAAAAAGTTATATTTTTTGGCCAATAGTAAGGCCCTTTCACACCAAAAGTGAAATGAATAAGCCTCAGGCTGAAGGAAATGCAAATTACGCCTGTACAGCAGAGGGCGCCGCTCAAACAAACCTCTCAGCTGTGCTGCCATTCTGGATTAAAGAAGAATAGGATACAAGAGAAGGAAGTTCAAAATCTATTTCTAAATCTAATAAAAATTCTGAGATTGCATTTCATTTTTTTAAATCATTTTGAGGAATACTGACTGTTTTTGTGCAAGTAAGATGGGTAAATGTATGTTCATATTTAGTCTAGAACTACAATAACCATCATGTTTACACACAGCACACAACACCTCTGTACTTTATTTCTCTCAACATGGGGACAGGAGAGCTGTCAGTCAATACATTCATACGTTACTTATTTAGATATTTTGTTGTAAATTGAAAAAGTAATTTGTTACTTTACTAGTTACTTGAAAAAGTAATCTGATTACATAACTCAAGTTACTTGTAATGTGTTACTCCCAGCACTGCTCATTATCAGGTTATACAGCTTAATTAGACGCTTTGCAGATATACTTTGATCATTTTCAGTTGTTCTAGGTCTCTGTCGTTATCTTGATCAGCATCTCGTAATCAAACTCTACATCAGGCCACACAGACACACTGCTGTCACAGGTGGGCAACCACAGCATTTCCATCTGATATCTCGGTGTATTCACCGCACACTCACATTGACAGCTTATGTTACGTAAATCAATGAGAGCAATGCCAACACGGAAACCTCTAAGTTAAATGTACATGTAGAACACGTCTAACCTTACTGACTGAAAACATGTCCGGGTCAGGTTTCACCTGAAGAAATAAAAATCACTTACAAGAAAAGGAAGTCTGCTTCTAGGGCCATTAGGATGTTTGGAATGGTTAGACATTATTTTCATGAAAATTAATCACAATTCAAATAGTCATGAAAATAATTTCTTTTTTCTTTCGTTTTCTTTCTTTCTTTCTTTTTACATCAGATTTACCTGATTTGACCTGACACAATTCTGAATGCTCAGTTCTTCATTTGGTGGCACATTTAATTCTACTGCATACACTATATTAAAATACTAGTCTGGACACGTACGGTTCCCGTTTAACTGACTCAAGGTAGTATCTTTGCCATTGCACAACAGCTCATGTTCACCATTTCCCACACATCTGTAGTATGAGTATTAAATGCCGCATGGATACAGTTATGCTCATCAAAAGTAACCATACAGCTTGACAGTGTTACAACTTGCACAGTCACATATTTCCACTGCCAATATTTTGGTAAAATATGCAAATTGCTCTGAGATGTTTTGATTAAATGGTTCCTGAAGACTCTTGATAGGCTGTATGAAGTTTCCTTCCGTGACCTGCGATTAGTTTTGACATGAGTCTCCCTCTCTTTTACATGCATTCCTGTGTTCCATATATTACAGTTCAGAGGGAGCTCATGGTTTAAAAGAAAACAGCTCCTCTATAAATGGTCTACAAAAAATTGCTGCACATTAACACATCTACAATTTTTGTCAAAAAAAAAAAAAAAAAGAAAGAAAAGTAAAAGAGGCCAACATAAGGCAGTATAACTCTTTTTATAACACACACACACACACACACACACACACACACAGATCCATCATGTAGGAGATTCACTCTTGTGGTTGTAACTCCCACAAAATGGCAACTTCAGTTTGATGTTTGCCACATTGTCTTAATTAGTAGATTATACTCCAAACCTATAATACTCCAGTCCAAGACAGCAAAACCTGACACACACACACACACACACACACACTCAAACAGTCAATTACAACTCTCACTCAACTGCTGTACAATGAAAATAACATGAGTTAAAAAATGACTTCTAAATATATAAATAAAAGTAACAAACTCACAAAAACCACAGCTTCCCTGCCATTGCTAAACATCAACAAAATAAGAGGCATATGGATAAGGGCCCGCTCCACAAAGAGCATGATTTAATATCATTTCTGATGGTCTAATAGTACAAAATAAAGAGATGCATAAACAAAAAGATGTAGTGCAATGAATGCCAGAGTAAAATCAAGCCGCTTCTTTCCACTGCTAGTTTACTGCTGCGTTTGTGACCGTCTTTCCAGTGAAACCAGTGAGAGTTGTGCTTGGGCACATGGAGAGCACTGCAGATGGTCAGTTTGTTCATTTTAATAATAAGCAAAAATGACATGAACATATGCTCAAACACATGTACATGTCAGGTACACTACAGTGTAAATCAGATGAGAGCTCCACACACACACACACACACACACACCCCTGCTTCACAAAAACCACATTTACCCTCATAAACTACAATATCTGTTTCTGTAGATCAGTAAGTCTAATCACTCATAGCACCTAAGCAGATCTTAAACATGTTATTAGTGGTTAGTTTGCTAAGGAAAGTATTGATAACCGTGGCAATATACTGTACATAGCACAGCTTTATTTGATAGTTCACCCAAAAATGAAACTTCTGTCATCATTTACTCACCCTCAAGTAGAGCTGCATGATTCTGGATTTTTTGGTTTCAAATAGAGATTACGATTCTCCCACGATTCTGAATATACAACCAAACAAAATAACATGTAATTTACTAGAGGTTCTGACAAAATATAAATTGCTGACTCTAATTGCTGGAAAATGTTTGAATGAATTATTTAAAAAATGGTTTTGAATGAATTGAATGACTCATTAATAAATACTTGTTTTATTGCTGGATGAATCAGTGTTTTTGAACGAATCTTTTGAATGAACGATTCAATGACAAATACATTTTTTAACAGTCAGTTGTTGCCACCTAGTAGAATTAGATGTAATTCATACAACCGTTATTTGACGTGCCAAGTTCGTTTCAAAAGGTAGTTTGATCGCTATCGTAGACATCGGTGTTTAAATACTAACTTAAAACTTATATCTCAGTACTTCTGTGATAATGTGAATATTTGTAACACAGAAATAACTAATGTGTGATTCAAAACGGATCTCTCTGGCTCTGGCAGCACGAACACAGATTTGAACGTTCTGGTATGATTTTGTCAAAGGTTTAATCGACGTGGGAGAATCGTTGTCATTAATAAAGTAGGATCGCGTGGGTGCTTGAATCGAGATCGCGATCTTTTTACGATTAATCGTGCAGCTCTACCCTCAAGTTGTTCCAAATCCATTTCTTCTGCTGAACACAAAAGAAGATATTTTGTCGGTAACCAAACAGTAGCTGGTCCCCATTGACTTCCATAGTATGTGGAAAAAAAAAAAAATATTTATAACATTTATAACATTTTTCAAAATCTCTTCTTTTGTGTTCAGCAGAAGAAAGAAATGGATTTGGAACAACTTGAGGGTGAGTAAATGATGACAGAAGTTTCATTTTTGGGTGAACTATCTCTTTAAGAACTTTTTTTTTTTTTTTTTAAATTTAAAATATATTTTGTTTAAAATTCAAATGCAAAAATATATTAGAAAATGTACTTCAAGAGACAAGAAAATACATTTCCAGTTGTAAAATACATTTCGGATGAATGCAAAAATGTAATTTGGACAATATAAATACATATATATTTACATTGTATATAAGAAATGAAAATAAATATATGAAGAAACAAACTAATCAAACGCAACAAATATATTTTTAACATCTATATTAGCTATACATTTTTTTGTAAATTTAGAAATATATTTTAAAATATGTCTGACTATATACAGGCCTAGCAGCTACTCAGAGCACCCCATCATCATTAGCGGCGGCTTTTGCACCACTTACATGCGCACAAACAACTAGTGAAATAATCTAATAGCAGTTTTAATTCTGAAAATCAGCCATAAGCAACTGATTATTCAGATTTTGTGAGTAAACAGGATGTGATTTCCTGCATTATCAGATGGGGTTTTGTCCCAGAGCACTAGTTTAGAAAATGAATGGTTTGCATTTCGTCAGACTTTAAAGGGTCATGAAACACCATGTTTTAGCAGCAGTCGGTTCTCACCACAGTTTTGAATAAGGCTACAAAAGTGGGCGTGGTTAAGCTGCGGAGTGGAGGGGGAAGAGGGGAGACCGACAACACAGCAACAGCTTCGATTCAGACCGTTTTATTTCGCTCTCATTGAGTTCAAAGCATCAAAGCTTCCCACAAATGCATGCTGCAAATTACCATTACACGCAACACAATAAACACATGGTTTTGAGAGAATATGCGATGCAGAAACTCTTACAAAGCAAAAACAAACACTTGTTTTGACCCATTACAGCATCTTTCACTTACTGTATGCGATCTCACGGTTTTTAAGAGCCTGTCATGGGAAATCAACGCGAATAATTAAGTGAGGCGTCTTCTCATAGGATAAGGACACACAGTCTCATGAATAAATATGAGACACCGATGAGTCATCGTTGTAGTATAGTACAAGAAAATCCTGTGACATTGACACAAAGAAGAATTTAAACCCAGAAGTTGAATATAATAAAATTAACTAGTTTTCTCCTACAATTAAAACTAACAGATGGTACGTGCGCACAGAAAACTATCTCTCATACTGAACAGTGTGTGATACTGAGTCTTTTTGCACTTGAACAGACAAACAAACAAAACAAAACAAAAATATCCTTGTAAACACAGTTGGCTATGTCTTAAGTGAACATAAACAGTTGACAAAGAAAATACATGTGTAACAGTATATTGGATCCATGCAGCTCTTAAAGTGACAGCAGCCTAATATTCCTGCTGCCATCACTATAATAATTACTCAAACAACAAAAGACAAAGAGAAAATTCGCTTGCTGTTCTTGACTGAATAACTTTTGTAACTATATTTGTAATGTATATTTTATTCATAAAGTCCAGTGTTATTTTACATTTGATTACAGTTTCTGTACCGGAATACCTGAAAATCTTAAAATTTCACTGTTTATTTCAATCAAATCTTTGCTCAGTTGTATTTATTTGTTCTTTTACTTGTCTTGAGTGTTTACTTGTCTTTAATAATGCTTGAAATCAAAAAGGAAATTTAGTTTAGGGTTTCATGACCCTTTAATAAAAGTATGTGACCAAATTATCTGGCATGATGTGGCTTTTTTTTTTTTCTGTGCTCAACTGTAGTTCTTGAGAAAGTGTGTGTGTCTCAATGACCCAGTCCTGATCTGATCTTTGGTGGTGGTGGATGTTCTAAATCATCTTCTCTCCTGCAGGCCGGTTAAACTCGACATGCTGCTGGAAGTGTGCTAATCACACACAGGCACTGTAAACAAAACCACAGACCTACGGGCGACTTCATTAAACTCACTCTGATCAACAACCAATAAAGAGTTTCAGTCAGAGCCTGTGGCTGAACGTGATAACATCAGTTTGATCCAAATCAACTAGAATTTAGAACTCAAAGTTACTACTTAGAAACTTTACTATCATTATTACTTCATTATTAAGTGTATATATTGTTAGAAGCAAAGTAGTGCGCACAACTGATGCAGATAGTCAAGACGCAGAGAGTTCCTAAAATATTCTACTGATTAAGTGTGATTTCAATTGAAAATCGAGTCAGGTTAAGTAATGACCAGAGTGTTCGTTCGAGCAGTACCTAGGCTTTTTATGTTGATCCAACAGCATTGGAAAAGTGGGGTGACTAGGATAAGTAGAATGACAGTAAGGTCAGAGGGTCATGGGTCGGTCAGAGGCTCTCTCAGCCCCTGTGAGGTTTGAACACAGTGTGACCCTCAGCAGGTGATAGTGAGAGCAAGATATCTGAGCGCTGTCTCTCTGATAAGACCCCTGTCAATGACAGCCAGCCGGAAAGGAAGAGTGAGCCAGATCCCCTCTGTCAGCCCTGCCCACATCTCTGTTACCAACCTCAGGTGAAAGAACCGGAGAGGTGCTGTCACCATGAGGTCACGCAACAACACGTAGAAACTCTAAGAGTTCCCGCTCAGCAGAAAGGTACAGTTTGTGCTATGTTGTGAATATAGTCACTGCTAAAGGACATTTTAGATTCCTTTTGTCTATTATAAAATGGTTATTACATGGTAATGATTAAATACTCTATGAAGGACACAATTTTTCATTTTTTATGAAACAAATTGATTAAATGTCATCCTTCCGCCATAAGATCTTCTCTCTGACATGGAAACTAAGGTTAGTTGGCTTATACGAGTGAGCTGCACAATTATATACACAGTAGCTTTGGTAAACAGGTCATGGTTTCCTGTTGGCAGGAATACTGTATTGACCAATCAGCATCCAGAACCGCAACTATCTGCTATATAAAATGCATTATAACAATAACAAAACTCAATAAATCTTAAGAAAATGACAAAACATCGTTAAGACCAGCATCTACACACACTCTCATCACGTCCACACAGAGCCTGTCTGTGGTCTTATAATGTTGTAACCTGTAACAAAACATTTTTCCAATTTTTATTTCTGAGTTATACTACTACTTTGGCCACACAGTATGTTCTGGTCCAAAAAAAAAAAAAAAAAAACTAAGCCAGTACAGACTTCTCATCTGGACTGTGTTTCCTGTTGGCTGGATGTCATACACCCCGCTGGTAATCTCTTCGTTTGCTTCTATCGTTTTCAGATGACTGTATGCTTGAACACAAACATTAAACAACATAGAAGCAAGACAGCAATCTTTTAGACTGACAGACTACAGGAGAAGAAGACAAGAGGAGATGCCAAGTTCAACCAAGATTGCTAGAAGTCCACAGAGAGACATGATCCCCTATCAGACATGGACAAATATTTCAGGTCAACAGTTTTCCCAAAGCCACTGCTTTCATTTTCATCAACCATCGACATTCAGCCATTAAAGGGTTAGTTGAACCTTTGCCATACTCTCAAATCTCACTCACTCAACTCAAAACATTCCAATGCATAGTGTCCCAATGAGGTTGGGGGTCTGTGATGTCAGACCTGGCGTAATGCGTCTTGATTATCTGAACATATTCATAGATGTTTGAGTAATAACAGAGGGCAAAATTTAACCTAATGACTAATGAATTTAACTGAATGAAAATTCAGTTTCTCACACAGACCTATTGTATGTCTTCTGAAGTTTTCAATATGAATAATTCAAATTTATATGGATCACTTTTACAGGAATGTACTGATATGATAATTTTAGATACCGATAACTGATAATTCTTTATATTTGAAAGCCAATAAACGATATCTAAATCCAAATTTTTATATAATTTTTGAGAGCCTGATTACAAAAACAAAAGTCTCACCATTAAAAGCCATGTCCAAAGCACAAAATTATAATGTTCTTATCTGTATTTTCCTTTTTGAAGTGACTCCAATGATATTTCAAGCAATTCAAAACCATCATGGCAAACAATGCATATCTTAAGTGTCTCAGTTGAAGGAAATAAGCCATTATTTATCAGCTTTAATCAATTAGCCAAATTTTCTTATCGGGTCGATAACGATAACATTAAAAATGAACATATAGTGGCCGATATATCATGTATTTATATACTTTATGATATTTTCATTTAGTTTTTTTGTCCTTTTTGGAGCTTGACAGCTTGAATCATCATTCACCTTCATTTGGCAAAGAGCAGCTTAAACATATTGTTGAATTTCTCCTTGTTCAACAGAAAACAGAAAAGAGTTTGGAACATGAGAGCAAGAAAATAACAGAATTTCCATTGTTGGGTGTACTATTCCTTTAATAAAAGGTGCAGTAGAGATGTTGGCATTAAACTGCAAAAGATCATATTATACAAGAAATATATTTCTGCCCAAGATTGGAGTCATTATTTGGTCAAACTTCAGAATGGGCCATGGTGTGGTTACATAACATGGTCACAACCGTTTTTCTTCACATAGATGATAAAAACAAAGGCGTCTTGCAGGTCTTCACTGGACGCACAAGCCATGCCATGCTGTTTTACTGGGATTAGAAACAGCTTCTTCCATGGTGGGCTCCAATCTCACAAAACGTGAGCACATGGTTCCCATTGTGGTTTAAAGCAGACCAGGAGGGTTACGCTGCTGTTTCTGGCCTCATGGTGTGAAGCGAATGCTTTCAGGTCCAGGGGAATACTGCTGATCCGAGTTCTCTGGGCCGATGGCGCTGAGGTCCAGGGGAATGAGGTCAAGAGGGACAGCATAGCTGCTCTGAGTTTAGCAGACGTGCTCCTGTGTTGATGGACTGGCCCGACTCTGAGCTCACACAAACAGTCGGTAGGTGAGGGGATATGAAACGGTGTTGAAATGTAGCGGATTTAGGTTTTCAGTGCCCACCTGACATTGCTGAGACACCAGAGAAGGGAATAACTTTGAAGAGGGTATTATGGAAATGAGAGAGAAAGCAGAAGAGAGAAAGTTAAAGATGACAGCAGGACTGTTGAAAGAGAGCGGAATGGTGGGAAATGAGAACACTGAAGGCGGGGAAAGTGTGGGTAAACACTTGTAAACGGTTGGCTGTTTTCTTTGACAAACACACACACAACAGCACAGCAGGTAAAGAGGTTTAGTCACTCAGGCAGATGGTTCAGAGTTCTTCAGGACTGATTCTTGTGTTCTCATGACAAAGAAGGCTAAATGTTTGACTGCCCCTGTCATATGGTAGCAACAATTACAGGGAAGGTTTTAAAAGTTCACAGAATGGGGTCTCCTATAAGGATATGCACCATGAAGCATATCTAGACCCATTCAATAAACCATTTAAATTCCCCCAGAACCCCAACAAGACTAACTAACTAGCTGTGTGATGCATTCAGTATCTAAGCAAGAAATTATCGGACATAAAATAAAAAGTGCACTCTGCATTCTCAGAGAGGCACATGTTGTTTGAGGACAGTTGCTAAGGAAAGCTCCATTATAATTACTGGTCATACATAAGGTTAAACCTTGACCCCAAGTATTAGTCTAAACTTCAACGCACAACTCATCGTTCGAGCTACAAACATGAACGCCACAATGATACGGCTTGTTGATGAGAACCATACTAATGCATTTTTCACCTGGCATTTGATAATGGGTGAAAAGCATTCCATAGACTTAAATTAAAGAAGGGACCAGAGCCATATAAACAGAGGTCTATTTGGACCACCCAGAACACCATAGTGACACTCTGAACACCTTAATAACTGCATAGTAATGTCACACAAACCACATACAACAACCTAGTATTATAGAGGCGAGTTTAGCATGGGCAAGCACTACTCACATTTTCTTTATGAAATGCCAAAATCTAGTTACCCTTTTTAACGTGACAGACTAGGAGCCAAACCAGCCCAAAATGAAGTCTTCTGTAAGTTTAAGTGTGTTGGTCCCAAGTTTGTTTAGTATGAAAGAAAGAGGCAATGTCATGGTGGAAGATGAACAATACAATCTCTGGACCTCTCTCATGGACCTTTCTTTCTTTTCTGGTGGAGACGTCTTAATTGACAGTTTGGGCTTAAAGGTCAAGCAGGAGGCAGCCCCATTCTGACCTTGTGTTTCCAGAGGTCAAATAGGTCAACTGACCCCCGCCAGCACTCAGTTACATCTATAGACCATTTCCGTTCATTTTCCCTTGCTCATTTTCTTCTTTTCCACCATGTGTGATGTCATGTTTTCCCCTTATGCTTAGATAGGAGAGAGGAGGAGGCAATGGCTTTAATTAAATGCCTCCTGAAGGGCTTTTGCTATTTTCCGTTCAAGAAGCGCTTACATAAAACTTGAGTCATTAAGTCCCAACACTCTTCCAACCACTGAACCGTGTGCTGAGAGAGCACTAGAAGCACCTCACAAGTGTCTTCTACAGTCCTGTTAGCAATGCTGGATCAGCATTCATCTTTTGATACTGATGATGAGTGTGTTCCCATCTTCAAACAAAACTCTCAGTTTCACCATTAATGGTGCTTCTTCCAACAAGGGCCACTACAAAGAGATGACTTAAATTTATTCCCAGCAAGGACTTAATCTGACCGACTATCACCCATAAACAAGTGATTCAAAGGTCTGGTTTAGGTGGTACGAGATCACCCCAGGCCAACAAGCAACTACATCAGGGTCTGCTTCCAATTTGCCCTGTTTATCATTGCGACTGGAGTCAGCCACTCTTATTCCTCCTCAGAAAAATAAACCTTGGCCACACTTAGAGCATTGGGCTCCAAAACACTTAGCTTTCATAAACACTATTTGGCTTTATTCAGGTCTTGTCTGCATGTCTGAGGACAGATAGTAAAACCATGAAGTAGATATTATGAATAAACACTTTGGGGCGAATTCTAAACATTTAGCACACTGTGCTTCAGGACTGTATTATTTACAGACCACTCACAGTCCAATTTAACCGGGCACTTTGTAAAGTCATTAGCATTTTTTTAATATATATATATATATATTAGAATAAGCCAGGTTGATGAACATCAGCGATATGTACTTGTCACATGGCAAAGGTGGTGGTAAAACCAGTGTTATTTAAAAAATAAGTTTGTGTACATTTTCCAGTGATTAAGAAGAACAGAAAACATTTTAACAGAGCATTTCCTGTAGGGATGCCCCCTAATATTTGACTAATCGTTAGTCGACTAGAAGAGGCTTAGTCAACCAAAAATTTTATGAATCAGTTAGTCACAGGAAAAAAAAGTATTACTGCGCTTGCTGCATGACATTGAGGCGCCTGCGCGATCACTTGAATTTGTACAGATAACGACGGAAATAACCTAAAATTTTTCATAATTTTTGGTCATACAGATAATACATCATTCAAAACTGTAAAGTGTCTGCCGTTTCGATCTCTGTGAACTTTAGCGCATTGAAAAAATAAACCAAAATTCAATGTATGCTTGCCTCACAGACATAGAAAGCTTGAAATGCCAACCAATTCAAGTGGAAAACAAATATTCTCAGATTATGTATGTGAAACGTGAAGATAGGCGCGTCCACTACTGTGGAGAGGACGAGTCAGCATTGTAGACTTAATCTCTGAAGCTGAAAACATTATCAATAATTTTTTAAATGTTCAGACAGTCTCCTTGCTGGTTTTTTTACGACACGTTCATAATCATTACTTTTGCCGGTGCGCTGTAGCAAGCTTTATGTGTGCGCTTGAGCACTGATTAGGCTATGTATTATATATAGGCCATTAAAGGCTCATTATTATGATTTATATGGCTTATTAATATTCGACTAAATCGCTTAAATGAACGACTACTAGTCAACTAGAAAAATATTTAGTCGAGGGCAGCCCTAATTTCCAGACACAACCTGCTGCATTTTATCTAACATAGCAGGAACTACACTGTGCAACTTCTGCTCAGCACTAATTTTGTGGACACATTTGGTAAATCCAGCATGTACAAACAAACCACGCTATCAGCAGGTGCAAATGATTGTTACTGACTGTTTGGGCCTCTTTGCCATGGGGTTTTTCCAATGGAAGATGAAGTGTCCCAAAGATCAAGTAATTTAAAAAAAAGAAAAAGCAAACCAGATCAAAAGAAGACCTGCCCACGACATGATTTCTATAGAAAAACCAACACAGCAACATTCTTCTGAGACTTTGCACATTGGGTGTCCCCATGTTGAGCAAAAATGCTTGAACTGACAACAGGCTTAAGTGATGTCTCAAACAGCTGAGGGGGTCTGGATATGTGCGAGTGGGCAAGCCAAGTGTCAGCTAAAGCTAATCCAGCCTTTCTCTTCTCCTAGGTTTTCCTAGGGTGTGTAAAAGCTGAGGCTGACACTTTTTCCTCTGGTTGCCCTTATGGTCGTCTTTGAGGGGGCACAATACCCGACCAGCTGAGCTTTGAACGCAACTCAGTCCTGTGGAAGTCTAGGTGCAGACAAAGGCCACGTGTGGAGAGGCCGAGAGACTGGAGCCATCAGCCATGAGGAGTTGTTTTAATGCAAGCTGACTGTCTGTACCTCCTCCTCGTCCTATCTGCCCTTCTTAATCCTCAACTTCATGAAAGCCCCACACGCCAGAGCCGACTGCCAAAACCTCAGCGAACCTTTGTGGGGAACAAAAAAAGAAAAGTTGACGAGGTCGCAGCAGGCCTGGACCACCTGCTCAGAGAACTCAATTGCACTCGGCAACAGTGAAAGAAAGTAAGTCGCGGTCGCTCTTATGATCCTGCTGTACAAAGGAACAAATTGCGTTCCTCGGGCCTGTCCTCCACGGGTCAGGAATCAGGGTGAGAGCCTGTGATTGGCCCTCTCAGGAAGTGTATTTGTTTGGCGAGCATGTTTTTAGCCGGAGTTCCATTCATATCTCCTTTCATCTCCTGCTTTTCTATTCTTCTGGCGTGCATTTGTTGAGGCACTTCTCTCGAAATTGAATGTTATTATTCCAAACAGTCCCAATGGCACTGTCTTATCTTTTATTTATTGTTGAGTGGCAGAGGCCGGCGAGTAGGCGAGAGCATCTGCTGTCCGTCTGTAGCCTAGATTAAAGGGACGGATGGAGTCAGAGAGCGACATAGTGCTTCATCATCATCGTCATCATCATCGTGATCTTAATTGCATGGCTGAAGTTCTGATCGCTGCTAGCTTTAATCTACAGCCTCATATAAACAATGGCCAATAGAAGAGCTCCTGGAAGACACATATGAACCCATTAGTGAGGGGTTCGTTGATGGTGAACACAGACCAGTGTTGGATGAACGTTGAGTTGGGTACAGTGTAAAATGTGTTACATGATGTTAAACCTCATCCATGAAGCATGCATGAGTAACGAGAGTCTGACTTCAGAACGCTATATTCTTCATGTGTCAGACTGGTAGTGCAGATAGCTGGAAGGTATTTCAGAGGTGACATGAAGGTGTAACTGTATGGTGGTTAAACAGAACTGGACAATGACGCATGGGCCTAGAGGATTACAGTCACACCAGCGCAGAGGACCACCCAACATGTGGCACACAATAGCCATACGGCAACCTCCAAGACACAAACACATCTGCCCCACACACACAAAATTCCAAAAATCAGTACATCACCTGTATGAAAGATTTACACAAGTCCACCAAAGACTATTGAATATACACTCACGCACACACAAGGATAAGCGAGCTGAGACTTTTTGTGGTTGAGCCGTGACTACAAAAAGAAAAAACAAGGTCACCTCTGTGACCAGAGGTTTCATCAGTGGTAAACACATGAGATTACACAATTTCAGTGATGCAGGGGGTTAGTTCACCCAAAAATTAATTACTCACCCTCATGTCGTTCCACACCCGTAAGACCTTCAGTCATCTTTGATACACAAATTAAGATTTTTTTGATGAAGCCTGAGTGGTTTCTGTCCCTCCATAGAGATCCAACGCAACAACTACCACTTTCAAGGCAGGTAGGAAAGACATCATTAGTAATTCATGTGACTCCAGTGGCGTGACATTGCGTGAACACGGATAATTTGGATAATATTATTTTGTAAATAAAATGGTAAATTATGTTTTGTTTTTGTTTTTTTGAGGTTAAACCACTGGAGTCACATGGAGTACTTTAATGATGTCTTTCCTACCTTTCTGGACCTTGGAGTGGTAGTTGCGCATGTTGTCAATGGAGGGAGGCTTCTCTCAGGCTTCATCAAAAAGATCTTAATTTGTGTTTTGAAGATAAACGAAGGCTTTATGGGTGTGGAACGACATGAGGGTGAGTAATTAATGAGAGAATTTTTATTTTTGGGTGAACTAACCCTTTAATTCACACATGTAGTTGGTGTGTTTGGTTACTAGACATGTCATCAAGTGGCACCATCCAGCTGCTAATTCCTGATCTCATCTCTTAAGGCCAGTCAGAAAAGAACCAAAACCATCTTTCAAATGGTCCCTTTTCTCTTAAAGCCTAAAGGGTTAGTTCACCTAAAAATAGAGTTTTTATTATGTCCTTATTATGACTTAACTCCATTCTACCAAAACATCGACACTTCAAAATATTCTTAAAGGTGCTTTATGTAAGAATGACAGTTAGTGGTTGAAATGGGTACTGCAGTCCAAATTCAAAATATTGTTCGCCCTGCCCCCTCCTCCTTAGACTTGACGCTCTCGCGGGTTGCCAGTTTGAAGACACGCAACAGGCGCGAGCTCAACTGACATTGGAAGGCGAGGAGACTTACACACTGTAAGATAATTAGTTGATTTATTGATTTATGATGAGCTGATATCGCGTTTTAATATGCTCCCGTTCATAGAGATTTTTAGATGGATGCTGAGGCTTTTCAAGTCGGGTAGAATCTGCGATCTCTGACCCAGTTTGTTCGCTGGCTTCCGTGGCTGCAATTCCGCTGCATGTGTTTTTCGCCAACTGGCAACCCGGGGTGGCGAAATACTATTGGGTAAATTGACAACGTGCGGTCTTGCACAGACCAAAACAAAAACAGAAATTCCGACACGGAGCGCAAATTTCAAAGTAAAATAACTGGCTGTACCAATGGTTTTCAGAGAAACGAGTATGTGAACTCAGCACGTTTAATAAAAATCTGCAAACATATTATGGTATTTTTATGCTTTAGTACAGTCAAAAACTTACATAGAGCACCTTTAAAGAGAATTTACCTGTTTACACCTGGTCACTTCATGCGTTTTTACTGATCGGATAGCTATATGATTTATCAAAAAGATTGCATTTACACTTGGTCGCATAAATGTGTCTCCACATCTCCAATTCCCGCGCTATATGCAGATTTATTGGAGTTCACGTCACCGAAAGCAACAAATATGAGCTGCATTTTATTGATCATCAGCTAATTTTAAAATCAAAGACCGCAATAGGAGAGAGCGCGGCAACAGCACTAGTCAGATCATTTCGTTTCTTTAGCCTACTTTAGTTTTAATGATGATGATTGTGTATTTAGCGCCTGTGACTGAGGAGATACTTAGCTGTGGCCATGCGTGTTGCAGTAGCGCTGTCATATCTGACTATAACATGATATATAGCCTATAACGTGTTTATTTTTTAGCATTTTTGGGAGGAGTAAAATTTACATATGTGGTTTCAACAACCAGATGCATTTAGACTTGTTCAGTTTCGTCTGGAATGCGTCCCAGACCAACTCCTGAAGTGGTTTGAGCGATCGGATTTAAATCCGTCTCTAATGCATTTCTGAGGGCATTTACACCTGGTCTTTTCACGATCTGAGAAAATGCATGAAGTGACCAGGTGTAAACAGGCCCATAGTAAAAGTAATCCATATGAATAAAGCGGTTTAATCCAAGTTTTCTGAAATCACTTCATATGATGAACAGATTTAATTTATGCTCATATTCACAAACAAACAATCATCAACACACATACATATAGCTTATCAAACATGGTAAACAACTGCTCAAATGTATTTGCTTTTGGGCATGTCCTAACTGACAACAAACCATGCAAGCTAAGACAGAGAGGTGGGAACTGTACTCTGGACAGAAGACGGGTTTCTCACGTCCAGCGTGTGTCATTCAGGGATTTGGGGAGTAACTCACAGCTCAAGCCAGAGTCTATTTCTAGAAGATTTCCTAAAATAAAGTCCTGAGCTCCCAATCTGGCAGAAGAGAGCAAAACTTCCTTCTGCAGCCAACAGCATGAACTCAGCGGTGCCATCACGTCACTGCTGACGAAACACTGATCTCGTAAAGAAAGTCAGCAGACCTCCAGCGAGAACCGCTGAAACTGCTTTAGCCTTTAACACGGGCCAGAACTGAGTCATTCAATCAGCAAACCTGATCTCACACTAACGCAAGACAGCAAATCCACCAAGGACAAGAGGTTTTTATTAAAACAAGTTTTCAACGCTTTTTGAATCATTTAGAAATCCAAATCTATATGACTTTCTTTTTTTCTGTGGAATACATAAGTAGAATGTCCATGCTGGTCTTTTACTGAAACATAAAGTGACCAAGGGCTGCCAATCTCTAAAACCACCATAAACGTATAATTAAAGTAGTACATAAGACTTGTGCATGGTATTCAAGTTCTTCTGAAGTCAAACGATAACTTTGTGTGAGGAACAGACAAAAAATTAAGACTTTATGATTCCACGCACTCACACTTAGAGAACCAGTGGTGTTTGCCATCAATGACAAGAATCTGTGATGAAGTGTCATGTTTCAATGAGCATGAAAATCATATTTGTTTCCTTTATGGAAAATTTTGAATTGCAGCAATAAAGGATGAGTAAAAAACAAAACAAAAGCTGAGTGCCAGGTTTAATGTGAGTTGATGTCGTTCTTCACGTCTCATTCAAACGCTTTGGCACAACACTACCCACTCTCTGCAACACACACACACTCTCTCACACCCACACACACATATGGTTTCATCTGTGCTTTTTTATTTCAACATCACAACATTTTACATCACAAGTATGCACATATTTTAAGTAAGTTGCCTCACTCCATACGGTAAAAAAAAACTGTAACTGATATAATGGGACTATTCATGTAATTTTACAGTAAAATACTTTTAAATGTACTGTTTTTGGAAGTGAAAAAGAACAAGTCATCTTATGCTTTACGGTGGAAAAAAATGTAAATTAACATTCCCAGAATTTTTCTTATCAGTTATGTACATTAGAGGTTTATGTTAAATCTTGTTGTTGAAATAATATTTATTGCATTATTTACCATGTTTTGTATGTATTTTTGTATTTGTGTGCACCTTCTATATATTAGTTTATACCTCATCTTGTGGAAAGGCTGACTGTGATGAACTTTGATTCATCTCTTTCTCTTTAAACACCTGTGGGGTTTTTTATGGTGGTTATCAGTATATGTTAATTAAACTTTTTTTTTTTTTTTTTTTTTTTTTAAACTGTAAAATCAAGTTCAGCCTGTTAAACTTAAAATGTTGCTATCATGTTTTGGCAACCACAGCTGCCATTTGTTACCATAAATTTCGCAGATTTATTATTATTATTATTGTACAGTGCTGTACGGTGCTCAGCGAGAGACAGACAAGACAATCATCTTTCACTTACTACCATTTTTAAAGCTGAAGTGTATAATTTTTGGGATGATAATCTACTTTCTCCTGTCTCAGCTGAATGTGCAAAGTCATCTTGTGGGTGGACTTCCTGAAGACTGTAAAGACTGCCGGTATATTTCAATCACCTGACAGTGTCAGATTCTTAAATACAGGCCTGTTCACTCCAACACGAATGTTTGGTCTGAAAATTTGGTGTGATAAGCATTTTAATTTGAATGGATGGCTCTTCATGCATCTGTTCAGATGAACATGAACATTCGCATGCCCTAAATGCAACATCATTTTTTTTATGGTGACGTGATTCTAATCTCTTTTCCATTGCACTGTGACACAATCTTTGTGGTTTTAGAAGAGAAAGAATCTGGAAGCGGCTCTTTTGTCTGCTTGTAAATATAAAAATCTGAACGACCACATGTAAATACTGTCTGACTTCCTCAGTACTGCCCTTGTGTACTGCTGCATTTCTGCTGTTTCATAAGTGCCACCTACTGTCAGAGAATGAATTAGCATTTTTGTATTCAGCCCATCTGTAGGCCATTTTTTTTTTTTTTTTTTTTTTTTTCATAATGGTCTGAACAGACAAATCACATGTGAAAAATCACACTGAACACTCATGTTGGTGTGAACAGGCCTTAAGATTCCAAATCAAAAAGATCTATATCCAGTGCAAAGATCACTGCCACAGGTGAAAACGTGAACATCAGTACTAACTTTACAGGAAATGGAAAGGGAAATTTACCCACGAGTCATTGCATCATCTCAGTTCTGCTTAAAATAAACAAGGTGAAATGGAGGTAGGGCTCCAATATTTTTATGAAGTTTAATTAGTTTCAGATGGGAGTCGTACACAGTTGTTTGCGACAGTTACAATGCAGTGTTGTGATTATAGGTTAAAAAAAGGAGATGACACATGCAGTGACGCCTCCAGGAATTTTGAATGATGTGGTCATAGGGGGACAGTAAAAATCTTAGGGTGGCACACTAAAACGTACACTGGAAATAAGTGGTAACCTGCATTTGTAATTTCAAGATCTATTTTTACTTTATCTAACCCACAAAAATTACTTATTTAAATTACTTCTTTAATTTCTTTGTCAGGTTGATATGCAGATTAAATTACATTTTTGATTTACATGAAACCATTTAGATGTTCTTAAATAAAGCACATTGTTTAGGAATGAAAAAAAAAAAAATTCAGTTTCTCCTGCGATTGTAATTCCTGTGTAAATACATTTATACTAATGATGCACCGACATGAAATTTCAGGATGCACTCGGCTGAAAACCCGAAAATAAAGTTTATTTAATAATCAAGTAATTAATCAAATTTATTTAATAATCAACACTCAAAATTGTAAAAACATTTAAAATTATACACAAAGCAGTTTTTATATAATTTTTAATAATAGAATTAGGTTTATACTTCAATTCGTTGGCGAAATAAACATTTAAACAACGGCAGTAATAACCTAACTTGTTTTCATGACAGATTATGTAAACATAGCCTACATTAAATAATGACAAAGTCATTACGTTAAGTAAAAATATAACGAACAGGTTTAGCAAAAATAATGAATATGCAATCACATATAATTATCAAAATGATCCTCTATAGAGTTACGGTCATTGAACGACTTTCCTGTGGTAAATGTGACGTTACGTGACATTGCTTACAAGATGTTTTATTGACATTTTTCCGTGTTTGAAACACTGATTGAGTGATTACATGACACAGGATTCATTTCAGTAATTTGTACTGTATCTTTCAACATACCTTCTGATGTTTGTTCATGTTTATTTCATGCTATAACTAATAGTAAAGAGGAAGATATGATAAGCTCACGTGCGCTTGAAAAACATTTATTGTTTGAATTTTGTGATACAATGAACAATCTGAAAGTGGAGACATTGTTTCATATTAAAAGTAGCCAAGCACTAAGCTTATTGTGATTATTGGATGTCAGGCACTAAAAATAATGTTTAGTGAAGTTTTGTTCACACATCAACTGAAAACAGACCCGATTTCCTAATTGGATTTACAGAGAGTTGAACAATTTGGGATGACCTGATGAGACTACCAAATTTGGTAACACTTTAGTTTAGGGTCCATTTCTCACTATTAACTAGTTGCTTATTAGTGTGCATATTACTAGGGTATTGGCTATTTATTATTACTTATAAAGCACATATTAATATATGACCATATTCTAAATATGTTAACATAGTCCTATACAATACCTAAACTTACAACTACTAATAAGCAATCATTCGGACTTAATTGAGGAAAAAGTTGTAGTTAATAGTTAGTTAATAGTGAGAATTGGAACCTAATCTAAAGTGTGACACAAAATGCATCTCTCTTAAGGAAACAAAACATGGTGAAATGTATACATGATTACTTGTGAGTGTTTTGTCCATTTCAAGTTCAAAGCGATCCTCACACGAACACTAAAGCATAATTAAATAAAGGAATGTTTGTTGCTATTGAATTGTGATGTAAAATAATTAAAGCCATGTTTGATAATATGTGTACAACTTACAATAGTATTTCATGTTAAGCATAACAGAGTTTTTTTTTTTTTTTTTTTTTAGAGGTGGCCCATTCCCTTTTTTGCTGTTGTTTTGATAGACAAACATTAATGTAATTTGGAATTTCTATTAGGAATTTAATATTTGAGAAATGTTTCTTTAGAGTTTTCATTAGAGTGTGTGTTAATTTATAAGATAAATAGGGGTTATGCACACAAACTTCTGTATTCTGTAAAACAGGTTGTGTCGCTTCCGGTTCAGTTCTTCTGTATGTGCTTCATTAAATATAGAGATGTTTTACTCCAGATGCCTTCAAAGGAGATACCGACGATGAGCATAACTGATGTCCATCACATATGCAGATTGATATTTAAAAGATTAAACTTTTTTATTTTTCTGAATAAAACACCAACAATAAAAACAACTAGGTTAGTTGATTATCTTAAAAGTAGATATCGCCATCAGTTCGTTCTGCTGTTAACACTTTCTCCGACATGCGGATGTGATGAGACCTGTTTCACGGTTTGGTCAGATGACATTCGACATATCCCCCATAGCCTATTAATAAATCAGGAAACTAGATGAAATCAAATAAACCATGCATACTAGTTGACATTATATTGATTTGTGCAAAAGTGCAATAATTCTGACGAAAAGTAAAAATAAATTTCTCAAATGACATTTTGAGCAAAATAATCATGATTATCAGTTTAACGCAGCATGACGGAAATGTGACGAAAAAAGTTTTCATTGACTAAAACTAGACTAAATGAAAACCAGACAAGGTTGACTAAATATGATAAAAACTAAAAAGTACATTTGACACCGGACTAAGACTAAATAAATAAAATGTGCAATTTACACTGCAAACAAAAATTAGCCATTGCATCTCAGAGATCTGGATAGGAACTCATCAAATTCTTCCACCAGACCAGAAGAGATGATCTGAGCTGCTACCCACATTCATTTTATAGCACTTACACTCTTACTGTCTGTCAGCAATACCCTCATTCCCATCCATTTTACTTTGTCCTTTTGATTTTTTTAGATGAATCTGAGACAAAGTTGATGCTTAAATGAATCATAACTGAGAAGTCATTCCTGAGTGATGAGAGAGCGATCTGTTATCAAAAACTCATCTGCACGTAACTCCGTCTCCGGCTGTACGTCAGGTGCTTATGAAGGCGCCATGACTGCCTGTGGACACAATCGCTGCTTGACAACAATTAGTCACGTTGAGTGACATGAAAATGTTTTCTGGGAAACTGACTGGAGTGAACCGAGCTGCCAAAAAGTGTTTAAAACCTGGCTGAACATTCAGGTGTGGCAAGTTAATATAACATACTTGATATTTGATACGGATGAGAATGTTGAACGTGTTCACTGTCTGTAATTTCAAGCGTCTGCGCTGATGTGTACATAACTTGCCTGAATTGAATCTGCACCATATCATTGGGCGTTTTGTGTGTATGTACACATGGCTTGTTAAAGAAGAGGATACCCATCTACTCAGTTTAAGACAGACTTTAATGTTTGCTGTCACATTCTGTACTTTTGTGACCTACCTTCAGAGAGTTTGAATAGTGACGTGGTACAACAGTAAAAACAGGACATGGCACACTTGTGTTTACTCTAGTACAAGAACGAACTAAAACAGAAGAGCAGATCTCTAGACTGCCGCCGGCAGCTGTGGAATCGCGTTCCCATTGAAGGATGGTTGTAATTTACACAGGGGTTTTGCTCTGCTATATTATGTCAAATACTTACAAATACAATGACACATAATCACTGCTTTATACCACTGGTAGAGTACTCAAACAAAGCATTCAAGTCACATGCTAGCTGAATAAAGTTAAAAAATAAATAAATAAATAAATAATAGAACGGTCATCATATAAACAAACAAACTTAAATGAATGGCATATACCAAAAAAAAACAAAAAAAACATTCTGCCCTCCAAAGAAAATATGAAGCCTAGAACTCTACGGGTCGGTTTCACAGACAAGGCTTAAGCTAGTTCTAGACTAAAATACATGTTTGAGATGTTTTAACTTGGACTGATATTTCTTAAAATATGCGAGTGACATTGTTTTGTGTCAAGATGCAGACCAGTAATGTTTTTTTCTAGTGTACTTTTATAAAAGCCACTTAAATATCCTAATTAAACTAAGGCCTAATCCTGGCTTAGGCTAAGCCCTGTCTGTGAAACTGGGCCTAAATGTTTTAGACCTTGAGATTGTATTCAGTTTTTGTCCTGTATTATGTAATGCTCTTTATGCGTATTTCTGCTAAAATCTCTGTGCTTTGCAAGCTTCTGGTATTCTCCCATAGCACACTGTGCTTACACTTTATTCTAAAGGGTTAGTTCACCAAAAAATGAAAATTGTGTCATTAATTACTCACCCTCATGTCATTCCATACCCGTAAGACTAGTGTTGTCACGATATTAAAATTCTAGTAGTCGGTACCAATACCATGAAAATTTTACGGTTCTCGGTACCAATTTCGGTACCACAGCAAAATCTGTTGGAACTATTTTACTATTTTATATAGCCTATTTTAAAAACATATTAAATATTATTTGAAGCATGTGTGTATGTTTGTGTGTGTATATACTGTATAGGCTACCTCAATGAAATAAATTTTGAAATATAAAAAAAATTCTAAAATCTCCATCTCTCTCTTAATGTGACATTTATGCTTTATTATACTCTTGTCTTCTTTCTACGTTTTTACATCTTTATATGGTAAAAACAGACCAGTGAAATCCTTATTAGAGAGACTGAGTGATTATATATTTACAAAAAAAAAATATTTTGTTCACTCAACTTAATTTGAGTTATCAGTTTCCTCTGATTCAGTTAAGTTGCACTTAGTTATAATATCAGTATTTTAAACTAAAAAAAAATACATACTTAGTTTAGTTAGACTAAGTTCTCAATACCAAAGTTCATGTTCATTTCACTTTATTTTCTAAGTTCAACCAAAAATATAAATTATTTTATTTCAACTGTTCTTGTATTTCAGTTGTAAATATTTTATTTCAAATGTTTCAGTCAACTTTTTTCATTTCCATTTAAATTAATTTCTACAGCAAATAATAAGCAATCTGATGTCAGCCATTGCAAATCAAATCAATTCAATTTCTCAAGATCTCAGCAGAGGATGATTAAACCACAGCATTTAATTAACACTTTTAAAAAAAATAATTGTGTGGTTAACTGAATAAGAAGTTATTAAAATAATGACTGTTTTTGTTCATTGTGGTTATCCTGTTATTTATTTTATAATCTATTTTGGCTATAAAGGCTATTAAATGTATGCTATATCAATGTATAATAAATAATTTGCAGTGTCACACTGCACTGAAAAAGCCACAGCTAACATCTGCATCATCAAATTTATATGCTTGTGTTATAAATTTCAAGTGGTTGTACCAATTTAAATATGTTATATGTAAAACATTTTTAGTTTCCCATGTTAATCAATAAAAAAATCATATTGTGTGTTTTTGAAGCAGTGTCCTCAGCCTTCCTTTCACACAAATGAGCTCAACTTCAATTCAATGAGCCAAGCATTGTTACGACCTTTCGGCAGCAGAGAGAGATGTTATCTTGATGAAAATATGACATGATAGTGTGCGTCTCACTGCAATGCTTCATCTTCTCAGAGATCAAATGAAAACCGGTGTAGAATGACGTGTCTCTTCTCTTCTGATGACCTCCAGACACTCAGGGTTCAGTAAATTTCACACGCCGCCACATTATGCCTAAACTGCTCACATCTTCAACATTTAGGCATATAATCATGACTGGACAAAACATGTATACATTTACTTTTTACACCAACAGTAAGTGTGACACAAATACTCTTTAGTAATTTAGTATTAGTAGCGGTATTCTCATAATCTTGGTGTGAAAAGGCCTTTACATTTATAACACATTATGTGTGTCTCTATATTGACATGAACATTGTTGTCAGAAACCATCAGGTGATGAGATGATGATGCAAGCAGCCAATAAAACTGTGAAACAAACTGTATGCTGTAAGCTATATGTATGGCAAACTATGAGAAGAAGCCAGACCGTGTCAACACAGATGAAGCCAAACCACAGAACAATCCGGTTCTGAGCTACAGTCACAGTTCCACCTGAAGAAAGTGCAACTTTCGCTAAGGCGTCTGTGGGGGCCGTGGAGACAGACGTGGACAGTGGTCGGGGAGCCGGAGGCCCTCGTGCACCACGATCACGACCCATTGTTGGCAAGGAGGAACCAGAGGCTGCGTCTGGAACAGACACATTCGACCGCACCTTCCCGTTCCCAGATGCCTTGCCACTCTCGCTTTCAGGCAGGACTGGACCATCACACGCCAAGAACAATCTCCAGAGATAGCGTGCACATGACACACACACACACACACACACAACCCATCAATTGATCACGCTGTCAATACAGCCAGGAAACCACAAATCCACCGTGCTGAACGTGGAGCCGTTCTTCACTTCACACAAACACACACAATGAATAATGCATTCACATCCATTAACTGTCCTTAGACAACTTCAAGACTATTTTTAAATGCTGACCAGAAAGCAGTTTAGGCTTTATTTAGTAGTTTGAAGCTATGTGATTGCTTGTTTTTTTGCTAGACAGTTTGTGTGCAGATAGATTTGGTGGCCATAGCAGGAAAGTTTTATGGATGAATTAAAGTCTGATTTTTAATGGAAGAGTAAGTGATATGGGCAATATTTGATCAGTCTAGTCAGAACAGGTCTATGCTGAGTTCGAAGGCTGTATAGCTTGAAGGTTCCTGGAGGAGTTATATGTAGAAAATGTTGGTAAACTAACTCAAATTTGTACAATAACAGCACCATGGGTTTCTTTTAAACTGACAAATGTAACCATGAATCTAAATTCATTAACATAACATAGGGCATTAACGTAGACATTCGCAATGTATGTCTTGCAGTATAGATTAAATAGGAAATATTAAAGAAACACTTTACAATTGAAACTTTTCACAAAATAAAGTTTACAAGCTTTCAAAATATGAAGCAATAGATATATTTTTCAAAAATGAAGATATAAGTCTTGGACAATTTCTCAAACGTGTCCATTTACAAATGTGATGAACAACACCGCTGGTTATTCTGGTAGAACTGACTCAAATCCATAAAACTGACTTTGACAACAATTGGCTAATCATTTAAAGAGTGTCTCAGAATAGTGAAGTTAGTTCTGAGAAACGCTCTAGAATCGATCTGTTTGGTTTGATATTTTGTATCTAAAGGCCTTTGCACACTGAGTCTGAAAATCTGGTATGCGTTTTTTCGTAATCGTGATCCTAAAAATTCGTCACGCACAGAGACCTTGCACACTGAGTCCGAAGAATCCGTTGCGAAAAAATTTGCAAAACAATACAAAATGGAGTCTTCAAGCAGTGAGAATGATTTAGTTGTCCTCTCTTCTTAAAAAGAGGAAATATTGGGTCCATCCAATCCCAAGATTGCGTAGAGAGAGAGAGGAAGGAGCGTTCCACCTCATCAAGAAGCTGAATGATTATCCCGAGCGTTGTACATTGTGGCATCCGGGATTTTGGCGTTCACTTGTACGGTGGCTCTGAATTGTCAAAACGTCTCTCAAAATGCGTGCCACGGATGTGAAAAACGCAGAAAATCGAACCTGATCTGAATTTTTTTATGACGGACGAAAATTTTGGAGGCAGTGTGTAAACGTGATTGACACCACATGAGGTCGTATTTATTTTATAACGTGCGGAAATTTCGGATGCGAATTTCGGACTGTGTGCAAAGACCTTAACGCAGTGAAAATCAGACTTCAAGTGTTTTACCTTCAGAATGCGTTACATTGCTACATTCATTCTCACTTCGAACCGGAATTCGCCCATAACCTGCCCTACATACATCAGCTGATAGTATTCTGGACAGATAGATGATATGGGAAGCTTTACTTTTATACATTTTCATTAATTCTCATTCAAGTACTTATAAGCAAAGTCATACCTAAAAACCATTAAAGACCAGTTTTAATTTTAGATATGTGGGTGACGGCAGCAGTGCTAAATAAGGAGTGATATGTGTGTTGACTCGGAGACTTAACTCCTGGAATACGTCACATAACTCGAGCATTGAGGTGTGTCTGTGTTTGCTGATATTTATCTGAGTAATCGAATTAATGAGTCCATCCATTCCTTCCATTACAGCTCACATATCACCTTCCACACCAGCACAATACCACCACGTTCTGGAAAGTTATTACACACTATAATTAAGACAGTCAATCAATCTAAAAGACTTCCTGTTGAAAGAGAACATGTATCAAGTGTTAAAACAAACGGAAGCATATCGCTATCATGTAGTATGTGCTGTAGGTCTGGTGAACAACTGTAATGATACCATGATTTGAATGATTATTAGATTAATGACAAATATGCTTGATTGCATATTAGACAGGTTTTTCCACAGGTTTTGTGAGAGCCTGATCTGACGTATCTGCTCATATCAAGAGCTGTCAATGCTCTGACCTCTCTGTGTTCATAAAGGACATGTTGGTTTGGTGGTCTTACAGTTACAGTTTATTGATCACCAGTGCTACAAAAGTGTCTGCAGAAAGTTCTAGAGATGAGAAAAGTTCTGTGCTGTGCTGCAATGCCCTCAACTCTCTGTCAAACCGGTTAATGTCCTGTCACTCATTTGTCACTGTTCCCATGGAGATATTTCAGTGTTTTTGTTTTGAACTGTGGTTCATTTTTAACAACACACGTTTAGTTAAGTAATACACAGTCTCGAGAAGTCATGTTACGTATATCATGAATATAGTGATGGTTAAAGGGTGTTTTAGGCGAGACTTTACCACTGCATCAAGTGTTTTATTGCCTACATGACTACATACTACATATAAAATAATAAGGACAGAAATTGTTGGACAGTCAGCATCCCTGACCTGAACTATCCATTTCATAATTCCTCCGAAACTATGAAAACTACTCTCTCAAAAGCTTTCCTAAGCAGAAGAGCTGATTCTGGAAAGCACCAGGCCGTTGGTCTGGGAACTGTGTCAGAACAGGAACAAAAGATGACTTCACAGAGCAAGAATCTAGAGTATGTGAATGAGACAAACTCAGACACATTCTCATTTAGGGAGCATTAACGCACACCTACTGTAGATCTGAGACACCTGCGGAGGAAACTGTGGCCTGAGCCGCTTACTGAACACTGGCGTGGCGTCAGCCGGGAAAAACCCTGAACCCCACACACCCACAATACATTACATCTCCCTGAGGCAAACGCAAGATGACAGCTCACTCTGCCTGATATTGATACAGCCCATGTGATAACAATAGATATTAAGCCCAAACAGTGGGACAGTGGAGTTTATAGCCCGTCTGTCTGTCTGTCTAACTGCGTTTCCAATTTCCATTACCCTTCAAATTGCGCAAATTGAAATTGCAAACTGAAAAATTCCCATATATTGCAAAAAAGTTTTTAAGCTTGCATTAGGTGTTTTTTCAGGCAATTCAAAAAACACTGTAAACCCTAATGCTCAAAATACTTGATTGTTTTGAGTAGGACAAACTTAAATTTAACAAATTAGTTAAATTAACTGCTATGAGTATTTAGAACTTTCTTTTTCTTTTGAGTTCACAGAACTGATATATTTTAAGTAAACTGAACTGTTTTATTGTTTTGAGTTGTATGAACTAATTTCTTTTAATTTAGACTAACTTAAGTTTAACTGACACTGGGCTGGGATTTCTATTTCCCATCATGCTTTGCCCATGGCACTCAGAGAGTAAATGCTAAAATTATGTGTTATATAATGTTTTTTTGTGCAAAATTAATGGATAAGGGAGATTTAGTATGCTAATTTAGAAGAGTTTGTGGGTTTTTAGAGAGTTACCATCATGGTGACAAGTAGAGTGTGCGGTTTGGTTTGAGAGCAGGTAAGTTACATGTTTTAAGTTGCTGTACTCATTCAGTAAGTGTTATACCATGCTATTGTTAACATGTTAGCAAATTAGCAAGTTGGCATTTTCTGAATTTTCTTATTAGGGTTTAAAGTGAAGTAAATAGCTCATTTGATTTGAAAGACCTCAAAATAAAAAAGTTAATTAACTAAATATTTTATGTTAATTGCTATCAAAGTGCCCAACTTATTTGGGTTTACAGTGAAGGAATATTTCGCAAAACTGCAATGGAAACAGTTTTTTCACATTTACAGGTCACCTGGTGTACGTAAAAGTTTGGACAAAAGACGAGACAGAGTCCTTTATTAAACTCATAAATGACAAAAGAATTACGGGAACACTGGATTCTAAACAACAAAGAAATGCCACAATTTATCAAGACCTTGAAGCAGATAGGAGGAAGAAACACCCAGAAACAACTCATACTAAGGGGATATACTTAAACCTAATAACATCTGTTGCCATGATTTTTGGAATGACTTATCGCGAGAGGAAAAAATGACGTTTTAGTCGCATAACATCAGTTAATGGAACCGCTGTCATTTCGTAATAGTTTTTTATAAACATTTAGAAAATATCGCAAAAGATTTGCGCAAATCTGTAATGGAAACCCGGCTTCTGTCTGTCTCCAGTGAGGCAGTACATCTCACAGTGTTTCTCTATACAGAAATTTGTGGGTTACATTGAGAATTTCCTTTGTTTAAGCCCATTAGTTATAAAATGCTTATCAGGACAGAACTATTAAAAACTTGTTTGTCATGAAATGTGAGGATGTGCGTCCCCATCATGTAACTGAGTAGTACACTCTAGCAGAATTTTAAAAAGAGTACTTATTACAGAAATAATATATACGTATACACTGAATACAGTGAAGTGCAAACTGAATGTAATGTTTTCAGACACTTGGTTGCATGTGAATTTGCAATTTAGTACATTTAAGTATAGTAAAATTTAAGTTAGTACAATTTAGTAATTTTTTTATTTGACTTTATTACAAAGTGCACTTTTTCATGACTAAGTTTCTTACACTTAAGTGTACTCTCTTTAATAATTGGCCTTTTATTTCATTAACATTAAAAAGAAACTGTACACTAAAGTGCACATTCAATACAATTAAGTGCACTTCTTTTTCACGAGAACTGATCATATACAGTATGTACACAATTAATTTGAACCAAAACCCCCAAATGTGGACTATAAATTGCTTAAATCTCCTGGAAGCAGTCAGATTTACAGAATAAAATACATTTGTAGGTCCGTGATTTGCATCAAGGTCATCTTCTAGTGAACTATAGCGAGTGGACTCTACTTGCAGTGATGCTTGTGCAACGCAGTGCCGCGCTGCTTCCACATGGATTGTGAATATTGTAACTGAGAGGTGGGCGGTATGACAGTAGGTATCATGTGCTATCCCACTGATATATCAGCGCAGTATACAAGTGTGTGGTTTATAAAATTCAACACCCAAGCATGCAATCAAAGTAATCTACTGTGTAAACTGTTGTAGGCTGTCAATTATTTGATTTTAATAAGAATGTTTTCATGTTAATGCATAGCGACGTGGTGTTTGTGCCCAACCTGATCGAAACCGTTAATCTGGGCTCTGAAATGAAAAGGCGTCTGAAACGGATCTGAGAACAAGACACCAACTGGCACTCATTAACCTCTGGTTAGCAAGTTAACAGGACAGAAGACACGCTCCGCGGTGGCATGACGGTGTGTTACTTCTTTTTTTGCATGTGTTTATGTTGACACCTGTGTGGACTGAGGGGTTGGAAGAGACAATGGGCCATGTGTGAATGCTCTGAGAGACAACCGCATGGGGTAGAAATGCTCTGGTGGAACAGGGAAACGAGTGTGTGCGCGGCCGGTGTGGTGAACCCACAATGGGATCCAGAACCCGTCTTCCACCTTTATTGTGTGTGTCGGTTCACCACAACCCCAGTTTTCCTTCTCTGAGACAGAGACAGACAATCACAGTCATTGTGCTGTTTCTGAACACCCTACAGGCACCAGAATTGTCTTATGTGTGTGTCATATCCTTCAGTTATAGAGGAGCAGTACGCAAAAAGGAGAAGACTTCAGTTTTTTTCCCAGCTGTATGCATTGGTTTGCATTTAAAAGACAAAAAAAAAAAATTCATCATCAACTGCTTGTGTTGTGGGGCAGATTCTTGATTTATGGCTCATTGTTGTGTGTGCGTCTACGGAGGGGGCCGGGCCAACACATGCCCGCGGACCACTGCGCAGTCATGTCTTCACCCGCAGGAGCCTATCATTACAGCCGTCACGCTGCCATCTCCGCACCAATCCCACAAGCCCCGACAGAGACCGACACACACCTGGAGGCCCAAACATCCTGTTCCCAGCCCGGCCGCACACAAACATGGCAACCCATTCACAGGCTGTTATTCAAGCCTTCTCTCCTGGCAAACCACAAATGTTTTTCTGCTTTTCAATTTCTTTTCATTGTTATTGTGCTTCATGTCTGTGCAGTGCCACGGTTCGAGGGCTTTCGGTGCCAGCTACCACAGGTGCTGCTCCCGTGGGCTAGAGAGAGAGAGAGGGAGAGAGAGAGAGAGAGAGAGGGAAGTTTTCTGCAAATAAAGAGCGAGCGAGTATTGACACTGCCTTGTGTAAACATTTAACGCCTAAAGACTTCAGAACACAATCAGAATCTTCCTGTATTATTCACTGCAGATGACAGATTTACAGCTTTTCATCTTAAGAAAACAAGCTCATTGTGGGTGTCTCATGACTACACCCAACGTTACTGCACATCAATTCAAGTTTGTCTAGCCTGCAACAATTCTTTCAAGTGCAAGGCTAGGAATGTTTGAGATTCCTTGTTTTCAGAATGGAGAGCTCATATGTACTCATAGGGCCAAAAGCATGCGCCCCTTCTAATCGATGGCTTTTCTAGTCATTTCTAAGCACAAATCTTAATGCTACACCATGTGATGATGACATGCTCCAGAATTCTGTGCGTTCAGCTGCTTTCTATTCCAGCATGATGATGCCCCTTGTGCACAAACTGTTGGTTGGTCATCAAATCTTCGCTGATACCGACAGGAGTGGCTGTCAAGACAGTCTAAATCAGGGGTGTCCAATCTCAGTCCTGGAGGGCCACTGTCCTGCAGAGTTTAGCTCCTACTAACCACAACACACCTGCCTGGATGTTTCCTGTATGCCTAAAAACCTTGATTAGCTGGTTCAGGTGTGTTTAATTGGGGTTGGAGCTAAACTCTACAGGACAGTGGCCCTCCAGGAGCAGGATTGGACACCCCTGTTCTACATGCTCAGCTCTGCAATGGTCACAGTTTCCAAAAACCTGGAAAATAAGGGGATGTAAAACACCAAAAGTATCCATATGAATCATGTGCTACATTCTAAGTCTTCTGAAGCAATAACAATAATTTTGTGTGGGGAAAAAAGACCATTTTTGAAAAGCCAAGGTCATTTTTATCTGTTCTTATATGGAATAGAGCTAGGTAAAGATTCTTCATAATTCAAACTCTCTCTCTTAGAGACTTGGAACAAAACAAGGGTGAATAAATAACAGCAGAATTTTATTTTAGGGTTCAATTCTCACTTTTAACTAGTTGCTTATTAGCTTGCATATTATTAGTATATTGGTTGTTTATTAGTACTTATAAAGCACATATTAGTTCACCCAAAAATGAAATTTCTGTCATTAATTACCCACCCTCATGTCGTTCCACACCCGCAAGACCTTTGTGCATCTTCGGAACACAAATTAAGGTATTTTTGATGAAATCCGAGAGGTTTTTTTAATCCTCCATAGAAATCAACGAAATTACCACATTAGTAAGTAGTAAAGACTTTGTTAAAATAGTCAACGTGACTACAGTGCTTCAACCTTAATATTATGAAGCAACAAGAATACTATTTGTGTGCAAAAAACAAAACAAAAATAACGACTTTATTCAACAAATTCGTCTGTCCCATCATCAGCCAATACTGACCTGGCGTTCTGACATAAACACGGAAGCGCTGCACTGTGTCAATTGCGTAGGAGACTGACAGGGTGGAGAAGAAATTGTTGAATAAAGTTATTTCTGTTTGTCTCTCAGATTTCATCAAAAATATCTTAATTTGTGTTCCGAAGTTGAACGAAGATCTTACAGGTGTGGAACGAAATGAGGGCGAGTAATTACTGACAGAAATTTCATTTTGGGGTGAACTAACTCTTTAATGCCTTATTCTGTATTACCTTATTCTACAACCCTTAATCCTACCCAATACCTAAACTTAAACTCTACAAAAACTACCTTACTAACTATTAATAACCAGTAAATTAGAACATTGTAGTTAATAGTGAATAAGTGTTATCAAATTTTCATTTTTGAGATTATTTCATGTGTGTAACTCGGGCCGCTCTCAAAGCTGCTCCACATACAGGGCCATTTTCTAGCTGAGAGCCAACATTTAAACAGCAAGTTTCAGGCACAGTCCCACCCTGCTGCGTTCAGCACCATAACAAACTTTAACAAGCAAATCTCCCTTTGATGCAACCCTGCAAACCATGTGTGTGAACTGCAGCCCTGCTTGCCAGAGAAACTGCAACAGGAGTTTTTGCCCCACCTGACCTCAGTGTTTAAAACCACCCACCCACACACACACACACACACACACACACACACACACACACACACACACACACACACACACAGACAAGAACGTGTCTAAATCCTCTTAGTAACAAGTCTGATCTTGGGTCAGTTTTGAACTTTTGTGTTACAATGGGTGTAGTGATGCAGATTATGAGGGGGCAGAACTTTATCCACGTGGATTCTGGGACACAGGGCTTCTAGCATCATGGCTGAGGTAGGATAAACTGCAGCAGGCCTTGCCTCATTGCACAGTAAAAACTATGTGGAATAGTTTGTGGTAAAGATATGTCTAAGGGTGCTTTCCCACCTTGGTCCGAACCAGAGTTCGAATGCTCCGGGTGCCCCGGGTGTGCACCAGAAATGCTAAAAGTGTGAAAGAACCCTAATACAGAGGAAGCACATAAACTGTTGAGCATTTCGTGTGAGTTTAAAATGAGCAGTGTTTCAGTGCATCGAGTGTTAGCTGCGGTTGTCATCAGTGAAGTGAAGAAACATTGGTGCTGTGACAGCTGTGTCAGACAAATGCTGCGCTCAATCACTTTTCTGCAACTTGCCATCAGTTCCAGTGAAATTCCAAAACAAAAAGAGACTACTGATATACATATATTGATGTACAGCTGCAATGTTAAACTATTCATTGTGGTGGATTAGAACATCAAACCCACTGTATTTAAAAAAAAAAAAAAAAAAATTACCACTAGGCGAAACTGTCTTATGTGGCATCCTACTGCTGATCCAATTATTTATTTACTGACCTACAAAATCCCAAGACCACCTATAGCAGAGGAATTTGTGCACAGGAATGTCTCCCTCAAATCACTGTGCAATGAGAACTTATTTTCATGTCAACAAACTGAAACTGGTTGTTAAATGATTTTTGAACATTTATAATGACCAGTTTTGATTGAGCAAATACTCTACTACTGATCTGATCTGATGGATCAATACATCTAGACTATTTATTTATCAAATCAGTAAAGGAACATGTAAATTATTTTAAAGTATATGTGATACTTTCATGGTTATTCTATGGTGATTTTGCATAGTTCTAAGGCTTGATATCATCAGTCACCATTAATTGTCCTTGCATTAAAAAGACAGACAAGAACGTTCTTTAAAATCTCTCAGTTTGTGTTCTACAGAAGAAAGAAAGGCATAAGGGTTTGGGGTAATCTGAGGGTTTGAAAAAGTATGTTTTTGTTTTATTTTTGGAAGAGTTATCCCCTTAAAGTCAGCATTAAACAGAAAGCAGTCTTTTTGACTCTATTGTGATGTATATCCAAGTGAAATGGCTTATTGAACAAGGAAAAAATGCAGTATGGGACTTGATATTGTCCACTGGGAACTGATTAGATCATTGTTGTTTGCTAAATACTGCAATCGAATGACAGGTTGCTGAAGGAAAAGGATTGAAACTCATCAGGGGCCGGTTGCACCAGCTGTGCCTAAATTACAACGTAGCCTAGTTTTGACGTAAATGGGCACCGAGTTACAACTTACGCACTAC
This sequence comes from Ctenopharyngodon idella, assembly GCF_019924925.1. Classification (NCBI taxonomy): domain Eukaryota; kingdom Metazoa; phylum Chordata; class Actinopteri; order Cypriniformes; family Xenocyprididae; genus Ctenopharyngodon; species Ctenopharyngodon idella. The sequence goes on along the minus strand of NC_067222.1, from coordinate 47,935,918 downwards.
TAAATATTTCTGTGTTGCACCAATAAACTTAGCTGAAATGCAAGTCTACGTATAAACATACAGTATAAAGTATATAATGTACAGAGTTAGTTACAAACTAGTTAGCCTGTAGTGATGACTTGGCTTAAACCTAGCCCCAGACTAAAATGCATGTTTTAGCAGGCCTAACTGAAAGCAACTTACACTGACATATCTTAAAATATAGTATGTTAGTGTCATTGTTTTGTCTCAAGATGCACACAATCTTTGAATGCATGTTTTAAAAAAAGCTACTTAAATGTCCTAATTTAACTAAGGTCTAATCCTGGCTTAATCTAAGCCTTTTCTGTGAAACCAGGCCTTCATGTTCCAATTTAAGTAAAAACTTACAAATAGCTGGTGCAACCCGACCCTGGTTATCATACATCCTTAAGTCTCGGCTAAATTCTTTCTTGATCCTGTCACTCTCATTCACTGTAAGATCTAATAAAGGTGAAATGCCAATAAAGCCCTTTGGCATAACTGGAGGACAAATTTGTAGATGGGTCTGCTGCCAGACATGTGTTCATCGTACAGTTGCACCTCCAAGCATGCATGTTTCTTGCCCCAATGTTGGCAAATGTTTGCATCTTAAAATGCGTCTTATTTTCTGGGATAATTTCGATTAACGGCCAGCAACAGATTGCGCCAGCACAAACCCTCTTTTGGCATTAAAAAACTACTGTCAAGATTTACTAAAGACACATAGTGAAAAATTAGCAATGAAAAAGCATGGGCACAGTTATTTTTATTCTCCACTTGTGTTGGAAGACGTAATCTGAACATATGTTTGCCAAATTAGGTTATTTTTAACCTGCTGCATTTTGTTAGTAGATTAACCCGATTATCATTGGTTCTGCTTGTTTGCGACTCGACACTAATTTGCGCTGCTCTTGTTAGATTGTGTTGGTCATTATGGAAATGATCCATGTTCTTTAATGTGCGCATAAACTAATGAAGATAGAGAACGAGAGCGATGTGTGCTCAGGCTCTGGCATTCACAGCTCTGTCAAAAAAAAAAAAAAAAAAAAAAAAGTCTGCCATGCCGTCAAAATAAAAGACAAGAAGGCTTATGTCACTTCAGAGTTCCTAGTGGCGGTGCAAATGCAACCAGGGAAATGGCCCTAGGGGAACCGTCCTGGTGGCTAGTTCCAACAACTACCCGATGTGAAAGCCCCTTATGGTACAGTACCATATATAAAGGGGGAAAAAAAACAAAACACAGTATCATGGTAAAACAATGGTATTTCTAAAGAAGAATAGTTATTTGCCTACTGCCTTTGGGCCAGAAATGTTGCCTAGGTAGGCACCTCTTGTCTGGAACAGAGCTAATATCAGTTTTTAAACAGCTACCCGGCAATTGGGGTTTTTTTGTGACGGGCAAGGAGAAAAATTTGAAGGGCTGCAACCAGCCTTCAGGGCAGAAGCACTCTCAATGTACAATGGCCTGGCTGTTTTGTCTTTCCCATACAGTACGGCAGTAATGAGTACAGTAATCCACGGAGGGACATACCTCCGTCTCTCACTGCGGTAGAAGCGGGTGACTGTTATGAGAGGAATGCCGAGCTGTCTCCCGTGGCACAGGCAGAATGAGAGGAACGCTGGGATGCGGAGGGGGTAAGACATGATCAAACAGAGAACACAGGTACGCCAGCACTTCTCCCTCCCTCTGTTTACAGATAAAAGCAGCCTTGTCTTTACAGATAATCCCTGCACATTTACTCAAAGTGTCTCCATTAAAAGCTTTCCATCATGACACCCCTCCCTCCCATCAACACACCGTAAAGCTATGAAACACATCTGTGTGTGAACAAGACACCTGAACTGCTAACAAGAGGCTTTCAGATGAGAGACAGAGGTGTTGTTTGGACCCTCATCACTGTTCACATCACTGCTGAGCAGACAAACATGACGTGGATCCCATCAGCAAAATACTCAGACAATTCCAATCCAAGTCAGAATCACAGCCACACTGCTTCTCATAATGCCTTTTAACAGGGACACAAATGAACAACATCCAGTCATAGTGAACATGATTTAATCACACACATCCATCACTGCAACAAGTGTACAAGTTCTGCTGAAGAAATAAGGAACTGAAAGAGAGAGAGAGAGGCCACAGGTCAGACTGGTTTGAAACATTTCAACGTAGCAGCGTGTCTTGAAGAGAAAACGAGTGTGCCTGGACAGATGGCTGGCATTTACACAAAGACGGCACACAGGCCTGTCGCACATTCATTCACTCACCGGCTGCACCCTACTTCAGTTATAAAAATATTTGCCACCATTTTAAGTCAGCATGAAACGGAAGTTGTGGTAGTCTTTTCTTCTCTACTATGACACATAGCCGAGTGAAATGGCTTCTCAACAAAGAAAAAAATGTCGAATGATTGGACTGATCGGATGAGTTGAATGGTTGTGGTTTGCTATTGGTGGATCTCATGTGAGTGACAGGTTGCCCCACCCTCCCGCCAGTAAACACATCATCAGAGAAGAGAAGAGATGTCACCGCAAGAGGGACATTATGAGGGCACATGAATTTAAAAAAAAATAATGGTGTGCAATGACAAATTATTTATAATAAATTTTGCAATATTAAATTAAAAAATAAGAATTGTCAATTTTGATTTCATGGTGACTTTAAAAATTCCTATGAATGGACAGAACAATGTAACCTCTCAGTGTACCTCTCAAACACGTGTAACCTCTCTTCAGTCTCCTGTGATTTGAATTAACCTCATGAGCTGTTTGCTCATGCTAATCCCTCAGATTTGTCACATTACTGTGAAATGCTGTTTAAAGGGGTGGTTGATTATGATTTCACTTTTTTAACTTTAGTTAGTCTTTAATGTTGCTGTTAGAGCATAAACTACATCTGCAAAGTTACGACACTCAAAGTTCAATGCAAAGGGAGATATTTTCTTTTAAAGAATTCGTTGTTTCAGGACTACAACAAATGGCTGGTAGGGACTACAACAAGCTTCTTCCTGGGTTAGTGACATCACAAACCCTAAAATTTACATAAACCCTGCCCCTGAGAACACGCAACAAAGGGAGTGTGGCCATTTTGGGCTTCTTTACCATGCCATCATTTTACACCGGACTGCTTCACAAACGAGGGTCAATTGAATGCTGGATTTGCACAAAAGATTAACATGACGGCACATGCTAGTCGATGAGTTGAATCAACTCCACAGCAACTTCATAAATGTATCCACTAACCGTTCAGAAACGTCTAGATGCATTCTAAAAGTTGTAACTTCTTCCTGAGTCTCTCCATCAGTGTCCGACTCCGGTTTGAACAATGTAAGGCCGAACACCGTTACTGACAATTGTCATTTTGGCTGCGTGAGATTCTCCAGTTTTGTTGTTGTTGAGCAACTGAAGCACGAGCTGTTAAAGCTCCGCTCTCTTCTGGAAAGGGAGCCGGGAGCAGCAGCTCATTTGCATTTAAAGGGACCCACACAAAAACGGTGTGTTTTTGCTCACACCCAAATAGGGGCAAATTTGACAAGCTATAATAAATGATCTGTGGGGTATTTTTAGCTGAAACTTCACAGACACATCTGGGGACACCAGGGACTTATACTACATCTTATAAAAGGGTCATTATAGGTCCCCTTTAAGATAAGATAAGTTTTTTTTTAAAACTTCTTCATTTTATATATATATATATATATTTTTTTTTTTTTTTTTTTTTTTTTTAAAGGACAAATCTAGGACAAATCTTTAAAAAAAAAAAAAAAAAGTCTATAATATGTACTTGTTTAGGATAGATAGCTAGATTAAACTGTATGCATGTGTGTTGGGAGACAGAACATCAGGTCCTGTTTTTGCTTTATGTATTATGAGGCATTTGCCATGTTTCAACCGTTTCACCTGGAAAAGGCCTCACAACAGAAAGGGCTTTGCTCTCAAATCGCCTCCTGACACACAAAGCAAACATAAAGTACATAAGTAACTAACATGACCTTGTGTTAAACAGGAACAAAAACATACTTCACTCTCATGAACATGAAGTTTGTCTGAAGTTGACACTGACTTCCTGAGCGTCGCACTGCAACTGATGCTTGCAGTTCAACATGCTGTCCATTTTGCCCATCTATTCAACACAAGGTCATGAGATTGCTGGACAAGGATTGTCAGAACCTTTGCAGTACTGTCATAAGAAAACCAACTTCATCTAAACGCCACAATGATAATAAGTGTGCAAAAAATTCTTGACGTATTTATATTGCATTACCAATTCTAGTTAAATATCTTATCTATTCATCATTCCCTTATAGTATGGCTTTGCTATCAAAGCCTGGTCATTACGCTGTCCATGGTCCTTAGCGGAGGGGTCACATTCGATGAAGACAGAAAGCTGTCCATTAAACAGGCCTCAAAATGGCCTTCTGTGCAAGTCATTTATTGCAATAAATTCCCCATCTTCTGCCCTCCATTCTTTTCTCTTAAAGAATAAATAAATAAATAAACATTTCAAGTGGTGACAGATCAGAATTGCAGCAGGCAGCAAATATTTCCCCACTATATGGCACATTAATACAACATATTTAAACAAAAAGACATTCCCAAAACACATCCAGTCCCCTCACATATTTAACACACCTTTAAGCAGAGATCTGAAGAGGAAGTGAACTTTGACCCTGGAGGTGGGCTACTGTACTCACCCCATAACATGAGCTCCAGTTTGAATCTCGCAGAGAGGCACTCAGAGGATAACAGCCTCCTTCGGAGACCGGACATGGGAAAGTTCCAGCCTATTAAGCCAGGAGTCCCACGGAGAGGCTCATTTGGGGCTGGGAGAATGAGAACGCTGCACAGGAGAGGGGCAGTGAAATGGATCCGTCCAGACTGCTAATGCTAGAGGTGGGCAAAATCAGCTAAGCGGGTGCGAGGACACATGGTTTGAATTTGGTCCCGTGTCGTAACAGGAGGAGAGAGCCGACTGGCAGCAGGAACCCTCCGACGCTCGTTTCCTACTTCTGGAGAAAGATGATCCTTCCCTGCAAAGCCTACTGTAGAGTTTCCCTATCCCTCCCGATCTCCTGAGTCCAGCGCTCAAGATTATATCCAATCAACTCGTCGTCAGGCTGAAACAGAGCAGCCATTGAGTGTCTGAAGAGGGACCAAGTGAAGACATTCGGCCTCCATCACGCAGCCCCGGCCGTCAGCTCGGGTGACAAGCACATCAGGGCTTTTCCTTTCTTCAGGAAGAGCCATGCGAAGTCAGGGTGGACCCACTGTGGCAAGGGCAGAAACAGAAGGGATACATTACTAACTGTTCTAGAAATCGAATCCGACAGAGTGGAAAACAAAGTCAAATGTTTACGTTGGTTAAATGACAGATCTGTTGTGGAGAAATGGAGCAATGACCAAACATCTCAATCAACATTCAATGAACTTTAGAAATATTTCAAGTAACATTTTGTTCAAAGGAACATAGCCTAAAAGACATGGAACCCTTTTTTTTTTTTTTTTTTTTACTTTGTTTGATTCATGTCACTTTTACCACTTTTATTGACAGGTACAGTAGACAGTCAAGAAAGGAAATGATGAAGAGGGAACAGGATTGGGAATTTTCAATATGTATCGAGAATTTTCGATATTTCAATATGTATCGACACTGAAATGTCTGAAACGGTTCCAATACTCCTTTTCTGCAGTATCGATACACCGATACCATCTGCGCGATCTCGCTCTCTCTTCTCTCCATCAGTGAACTGACACACACCACTTCCTGTCACTTACGGCGCGTGTCCACTGGCGCAGAAGTTGAGCTCCATAGGAATGAACTAAAAACACTCTGTGCCAGTGGACATGCACCGCTACTGTCTCATTCGCTCTGGTGCTTGTATTGAGCATGATTTTAGTCATTTCTGCAGGTTTCACACTCACACCAAAAGCGCGTGCACTACTGATCTATATAAGCGGTGCTCTCATAAAGCCACCTCTCAAACAGCTTGCAAGAACCAAATTTAGTTGTTTTTTGTGGCTTATTGTGCTTAAACGGTAAAATACATACAAAACTTTGTCAAAATCCTGCTGAGTATTCAGGTGAACACAGTCAGTTTTGGAATGTAAATAGTTGAGAGAAAATGCATGTTGTGTAACAGTATATTGGATCCGTGCATAAGCTCTTAAAGTGACAGCAGCCTAATAAACCTGCTGCTGTATGTCATGTAAATCAAAAAACAAGACAGAGAAAACTCGCTGCTCTAGACTGAATAACTTGTGTACTTTAATTGTAAGCATTAATCTGTATTTAATTTTTTACAATGAAAACTATCCATTGTTATTTTACATATGATTATTTTCATTTTTGTAGTATTTCTAACCTGAATGTTATACCCACCTAAAAAACTTAAAGCAATGTTAATTTCATTTGTCTCTTTATTCTATTGTATTTATTTGTGCTACCGTTTGCAATTTGTTTATTAGTTCTTATTTTATTACTGACTGTTTACTTGTCTTTTTTTGTAAATGTAGTTCAGTGATTTGAATAAAGCCTCCCTGTGCTTTTTGTGTACAACAAAATTACCTGTATGTAGGTACATATGGCAGTTTTCCCCATGGTATCAAAAATGGTATTGAATATCGTTATTTTTCACAGTATCGTATCGAAGTTGGAAATTCCAATATCGTGACAACAATAATCTATGGTCAAATTTGTCACCCACATGAGCACCAAGGCTTAATATTTTGGAGAATCCACACTAACAGCTAGACCAGGGGTTCTTATCTGTGGCACTCAAGGTCTGCTGTCCTGCAGAGTTTAGCCTCAACCTTGATCAAACTCACCTGACTATATAACTTTCTAGTAATCCTGAAGACCTTGATTAGCTTGTTTAAGTGTGTTTGATTAGGGTTTGAGCAAAAACCTTGAGGGCCAGAGTTGAGAATCGCTGAGCTAGACCATGACACGAGCTCAGTTGAGACCGCAAAGCTCAGATGAGTCTCTGAACGCCTACTTCATGCAAGTCATGTTGGAATAACCACAGTTACCTCACTGAAAATGGCAATGCATATAATGCAATAATAATCTTGTATTACTAAGATGTTATAGTAGTAAGATGATAGGAAATATCAAAGAATTTGTACTGCAAACGCCAGTTTTAGTCTTTGCCAGGAGAGAGGAGGAGCTTTTGAAAAATTGGCAGCAAGGTGAGCATGTCATTGAGTGAAAATGAAGCATTACAGCGACGGGAGGGCGGGTGGGTGGAGAGGAATGTACTAGTTAAATTCACACACAGCAAGGCTACAGCTACATACTGTAAAGAGCTACATACCGATGAACTCTTTTGAACCTACGCACATGAACACATCTCTTGAGTACTTCTGGTCACCATCAGTGCCAAGTCAAACCCATTCCTGGCCTGATCTTAAACTGGGTTGAACTGGATCCTGGCACAGTAGAGCCTTCATCCTTGTCTAAGTTACACTGTCTCTGTAAGTGCTTTGTGTGTTGAACAAGATGCAGCATGCTCATTCTGCACCTATGGAGGGGTGGAAAGATTAACTTTATTTTGAATTCCTTCCTCTTAATATGGCAATTACCCCCCTCGCCCCACTTCACCGCAGCACCGGGCCTGTTCCCAACACTCTGAATATTTGTTTTGTACACATAAAGCATTTTATGCTCACTCTCCAAAAAAACCAAACTTCAGAGCAGCATGGCTATGCTTACTTCTGACTGCTGCACACAAACAGAAGCCATTTCCAAAGTACTAAACAAGAACAAGTTTTTAAGGCATAAATCATTGTCTCATTTCAAATACTTCTTCGTCATTGTGATTCACATCTACTCTGTGTCATGAAGTTAGATCAGCTATATCAAATCAGAAACTAGATCAAATCAGCGTCATGTGAGCATTACAGAGATCACTTGATAGAAGCATGTCAAAGAAAGTCATTCAAGTTTGGAATGAAATGAAGGGAGAGAAAATGGTTTTATTAGTTTTATTAGTTAGTTCCCTCATTTTAGTTAAATTGTGGCCAAGTTGTACTAATTTGTTCTAATTTAGTTAAATCATGACTAGGTTTGGGAATCAAAAATCGAATTCCAATTCTGGAATCAGCTGCAACACACATCCAAAACGTGCGTACAGAAAGCTGTCTCTCATACTGAATAGTGTGTGATACTGAACCAAGTTCACTTCTGCGTCTTTTGATTGGACAAATACACACAAAAATATGTCAAAATATTCTTGTGAACACAGTCGGTTATGTTTTAAGTGAACGTAAACAGTTGACAAAAAACGCTTAACAGTATATTGGATCCATGCAGCTCTTAAAGTGACAGCCTAATATTCCTTCAGCCGTCTCTATAATAACATTAATCAAAGACAAAGCTGTTCTTGACTGAATAACTTTTGTAACTGTGTTTGTAATGTACATTTTATTTATAAAGTCCAGTATTATTTTATATTTGATTACAGTTTCTGTACCTGAAATTCTTAAAACACTGTTTATTTTAATCGTATCTTTCATAGGTTGTATTTATTTGTGTAGTTGCTAATTTATGTGTTATTTATTAATTACTGAGTGTTTACTTGTCTTTAATAATGCTTGAAATTTACATTAGTCAGGTTAGTTGTTTTTGCTATGATATTTTTAATTTCCTTGTGTTCTTGAGCCTTTTAATTTTTGTACATGGTTTTCAGCCACAATGAAATGTTTTGCAATAAGAATGTGAACGATATCTACGTTGGGTATACTTTTTTTTTTTTTTTTTTTTTTTTTTTTTTAACTTATTGGAATCAAAAATTAGGAATCGATAAGAATGAGAATCAGAATGATCAGCAGAATCGGAATCGTTAAAATTCAAAGATATCCAACCCTAATACACTCTATCTACTCAAAATTGTGGCAACAGATTACAAGCAATATTATTAATAAAATTCAACATATAAGAATTGAGTTAGAATTGATCAAATTAATTCCTTAAAAGTCAATCATTTAAAATGGGTAAAATTAGCAAACACCATCACATAAACCACAAACTGACATAAAAAGCAAAGAGTCAAACTGGCCAACTAAATGAAATGGTGACCAAACATTTTCAATAAAATCAACATCAACATCTAAACCTCTGTTAATTCTTGTGTTTCTCTTTCCTTTAGTGATTCTGCTTGTTATCATCAGGTGTCTTCAATGTTGGCAATAAAAAATAAAGAGTTCTTAATTCACCTTTGACATCTGTCTGTTATTCATATATTTTTGTTTACATTTTACTCCTTTTAAATGGTTGACATTTAAGGAATTAATCTGATTAATTCTAACTCAATTCTATTTGTTGAATTTAATTAATAATATTGCTTGTAATCTGTTGCCAAAATTTTATAGCATATTACTTTTTACAGCGTATCATGCATGGGGTTCCGCAATTCAGCGCTCCATTTTGTAGCACTCCACATACTGTATATTTAGGCCCAGCGTGACTGATAAATGTTAGACTTTCTTGGGAGAGGAATTTACTCTGACATTCAGTTTTGTTTTCACGAATTTGCATGCTTCAACCATGTTATGCTTAATTCAATGTGTCTCAATTCAATCACTTCTCCAGCATAATGTCAAATTGTAGAGTATATCAATGCAAAAGTCCAAGAAAAAAAACACAACAAAAAGGAAATGAATGCTCAAATATGGCTGGCCACTTCAGATTGCCTTCCTGTCATGTGCGATTGGCTAAAAATATCTCTTAGAAGTGATGTGAAGGGAGAAAGAGTCTCTGCATATGCTCCAACACAAACCCTGTGTTATCTGGCACTATCAAGGTACTGATCCCTTGGGTCGGGCGCAGGAAGAGCCCTGCAGAGGAGATGCTGAACTTCCTCTACCACTGACCTCTAACTCACTGAGAGCTCTCTCTCTTTCTCTCTCTCTCTCTCTCTCACACACACACACACACACAGCAGTTTTCCCATTCCTCTGTGTATTCATTTTAATTTCAACATCGTTCTTCCGCACAAACTAAACTACAAAGTAGTAAATATGAAGGAAATTCAAAGTGTATAAAAGCCTCATTTTTGTGACAAACAGTATTAAGCAATGACACAGGAAACAGGGCGGTCCACAGGCTCTCAAGCAAGACGGGTGAAAAGTTGAGGCTTGTGAATGTCTTGATTTACAGGTGTGCTCCATATCATCTTACAGATTTTGTTGTGTGCACATTAGTTGTAACGCAAGATGTAAAATGTTCAGACGCATGGCAGTGATCTAGACTTTGTAACTGAATGCGTTTCCTCTTCCACAGCAAGAGTGCACTAATTTTCAAGCTCAGAGACAGAAAAAAAATGGCACAGCATTTCCCACCATCCCTTGACATTGGCAGAGAGCACAATCAGAGGCACATACACAGCTATAGCCACAGTCAGAAGCTTCAAATAATGATCTCCCACTCAATTTATTGTGCTTGAACTTTTGCAAACTTTGTAGTTCCCTCTCTTCTTTGTCGTACTGCTCGTCACAAACACTAAACAATAGTGTCATTAAGCAGCGCGGCCGCAGAGATACATAATTAGGTTAAAACAAAAGTGGAAACTCCAGTTCCAGGGAAAGTCCAGAGTTGCTGGTTGGTGCGGCTGTCAAATGAAAACTGAGCTGCATCCATTTTTGACAGATTGGTACAGACGGGGTAATTCAACACAGTTTTTTGTCCATGCTTTCCATGTGCACATATCATATTCAAAACTGCAAGCATCAGAAGAAAAGGCCCTTTCCGTTCACAACAATGACAGAACTGTTCTCAAAGCTTTATGTAATACAAAGGCCTCTACGGGGGGTGGAGGGGAAAACACTTTAATGTGCCATTCCCTTTCTCTCCCTTCCAGCACAGAGAACACAAACTTACTGCAACATCTGACTCACTGTGGCCACACAACACCTGCGTTCGGAAGAGAAAATCAAATCAGTAGCACTGCCAATGAACTTCAGTGAACTCAGAGATATCATCCCATCTGTACGCTAAGTCATGGAAATCCAGTACGCTGTGGTTTTACTTGTGATTTACATTTCAGTAAACAGATCCGGCACCAAACAAGCATGATGCTGGGAGAAAAAACGCTTTACAGTTCAGTGGTGAATTAGCAAAGTTAGCAGAAACACTGAATCTGCCACTGTGATTCATGAGAGATCATGTCTGAGAAATAAACACACCTTATTAGAGACGTCAAGAGTGTTTAGTGTCAAAATACATCAAAATGTAAATCAAATTAAGATGGGTGACCCGGGACTCTTTATTCTTCACACATTTGTGCAGCAGATGTCTCCGGCAGAGCAAATTATGCTTTTATTTTTGCCCAACAGCAAGATAGATCACATGTTTTATGACATTTCATACATGAATAGAAACAAACAGCTGTCCTCTGGGAGAGAAAAGAGACCACGGCATGGAAACTGTTTGCAGGAGGGATGTCCTTGGTCACTGTGACTGCTCAAATTGGGCGAGACGGGACCTATGACATATATTGAATATATTGTGCAATGCACAAATTAATTCATTGCGATAAGCTTTTGGTCAAGCTTGTCATATGCACTGTTTATAGACAAATGCAAAGTTTATAGAAATGCAGTGAAAGTCTACACACTCTTTTCCTTCAGGTATGTGTGCACACCGATGAAGATATATGGGACATTGACGAACAAGGTTTTTAAAAGTGTAAAAAAACATAATTGAGATTCATTCATTTTGAAGTTTTATTAAGGGTTAACAATGAGATGATGCGGTTTTTATAATCAATTAACACTGCTTTTGTCATTTTTTACAAGATGGACAAATTTTGCCACCAAAAAAGTCATTCGATTTAACAAAAATTTCGGTTTTACCGAATGACACTTTTGGTTATACTGAATGAAGATATTTTCAAACAATGCTAACAGGCTGATATCTAGCTAGCTAGTTAGTTAGCTTGCTAGCTATCTAGCAAAAGGACAATCAAACATTTTATATTTAGTACAAGTTTTTTAAAATATTACAAAATTTTCCATGTTTTATAGCGGTTGTACCAAATGACCTGATGTTTCGGGACATGCTTATGAGCAAGTGAAAACATGAATATTTTAAATAGTTAAGAGAGAGTTAGTTACTTTGCTTCACAACCATGTGGTTTTTTGCAGGTGTCTGAATGATGTCACATTCTGTCACATGATACTGACCGCATGACTTGATCCAAAATGGTTCCTTTATATTGGTTACACCGAATGACATCAATGAAATTCATTTTTCCATTTTTTTTTAACAAAGCAACAACTTCTACACATAATTTTAATACCATTTTGTTGATATATGATGTTATAAAATCATGCCAGAATAAAAAAAATATATATACATATATTACATTTCAAGATATTTTAATCACAAATGAAATGACTGTATTGGCCTTTGGACGGTTAAACCGAATGACCTTTTGACACTTCAAAATCTTTAAAATACCTTTATATGTAGCAAAATATAATTAAAACCTTTTGGGTTCAATAAAAGAGATCTAGTTGTACTACCTAACATACATTGGATGTCATATCTTTGTTTTTTTTATTATTATTATTTAGGCCTTTGGACAAAAATCCCAGGATCTCAGGTGTTTAACACGTTTGAGAGATGTTTTCCCTGGCGGACATAAGGCATCTTTACACAGTTGAGTTAAGGCTGCTCTGTGCCTGATTAAAATTCTGTGTAAAGAAGCAATGCAGCATAAAAGCCAGACTAAATTATGCCTGCTCTGACCCATCTCAGCCCCTAGTATAACAATATGCAGTTAAAATTGTGTAAATGTATTTATGCCACCTCTGAGCAGCATTAAACAGTCTGCAGAAGTGCTTCTGTGCCACCTTTGCAGTGTAAATTTGGCATTACATTTACTGATGTGTTCTATTGTCCTGCAATACAAGTTACAAAAGTAGAACAAAGCAGTCTCTTCCGTTCACCAAGGCTGCATTTATTTAATCAAAAATACAGTAAAAACAGTGAAATATTATTACAATTTATAATAACTGGTTTTTATATTGTAAAATGTAATTTATTCCTTTGATAGTTGAATTTTCAGAATCATCATCACTAATCAGAACCATTTCTGATTATTATCAATGTTGAAAACAGTTGTGCTGCTTCATAGCTTTGTGGAAACTGATACATTCTGTTCATGATTATTTGATGGTTAGAAAATTCAAATGAACAGCATTTCTTATATAGAAATATTTTGTAACATTATAAATGTCTTTATTAATTTAGGATGCATTAAACTGAGAAAAAAAGAAACAGTATTAATTTCTTTCAAAATAATAATGACCCCAAACTTTTAAATGGTAGTGTATCTAACAACAATCACTCAACACTATTCAATAAAAAAGGTTTACATTTTTTTTTTTAAAAAGCATTGTGCAGCGAATGGTTTATTCATTTCATATTAATATTGTTCTTTGATTAATATTAGCAGTGTGATAAACAACAGCAGGTAATGTATATTAGGCTGCATGTCCTGATGGGCAGTTCTCCTCACAGAGCACACAAATACCTGTCCATCACAACTGTATTGAGTTGATACTCTGCTCTACTGATACTGTAGTAGGACTGGTATTGTTGCATTTTAGTACCGAAGCACCATCATGTTCGACATTCCTCAGAGAAACTGTTTGTGTGTCAGTAAGCGTTCATTTGTTAACAGCCTGGCTTTCATATGGAAATAATCCCAAATATCACTTGGATATGCACACTGTAGAGGAAAGCATGAATACACACATGAATAAAGGCAAAAAGCACAATCTCTATCTGCTGTGGACAGCAATGTGAGTTCTGAGCTCTTCCATTAGTGTAGAAACAGACAGTGAAAACTCTCCGACCAAACAGAGCTTAAACACACAGACTCGCAGTTTAAAAGTGTCCACAGACACATATTGTGGCCAGCTGAGGTGAGAGAGAGAGAGAGAGAGAGAGAGAGAGATGGACAGAGGGCCTCCAACATAAACACACAGGAGCCACTGCTGAGTGACTGCATGACTGAGTCTATCTCAACACTACAGAGCAGCACAAACAGGCATGTGACGCTATCAAAATTTCCTATGATGATAATTGCTGAAGGTTTTATCACGGTATATTGTATTATCATGGTATTGAATTAAATTACCAAAAAGTGCTGTCCTCCTAACAGGTTTAATAACTTTTTTTTAATAACTCAAATAACAAAAAGAACATTTAAATACAATAAAACAATACATAAAGTAAGCAAATGTTTCAGATTAAAGTGCAAATGAACTATAGAGAACAATATGTAACACTTTGCAGTGAGGCCAGTTAATGTTAGTTAATCCATTAACTAACAATGAGCAATATCTTCACTTGTTACAGTAATTATTATTCATTCTTAATGTTAGCTAATAAAAATACAACTGTTCATTTTTATTTCAGGTCCATTAAACATAATATTAACAGATACAACTTTTTTCTTTTAATAATGTATTAGTAAACTGTTAAAATTAACATTATCTAAGATTAATAAATGATTTAGAAGTGTTTTTATTGTTAGTTAATGTTAACTAATAAATAAACGGTTGCACTTTATTTTAAAGTACAGTATGTGCACTTACAGTGTAATTAGCTAAGAAAGTACTGGTATAAATATATAAATAAATATAAAATAAATACATGGGTTAAGTTTAGGTTTAGCGGTAGGTTCAGGGTTAGTACCTAGTTATTACCCAGTTATTGTAATTACAATAAATTACTACAAATAGCACATTATAGGGCTGGGCGATTTTTCCAATTTTTTCGATTAATTCGAATTTAATGTTTTGCCTTGATTTTATTATTTTTTAAATCGAGAAATCGCGATTTTGAATAAAAATGTTAGCAAGCGTTACAATTAGACATGTTGACAATACAGCAATGATAACCGTATTAGGAGAAGAAAATGATCCGACCTCATGATGGCGCTGGCGCGCCTGATTAACCGCTCTCGTGTGACGCTCAATGAACGTAGAACATATCACTAGTCTTAAGCGGCTGTTCATTTAGTAATGCGTATTGCGTTATAAAAATGAGACGCAGGTAGTGGAATGAGAAAAAAAAAAGCAAAGTTATTAAACACGAGTTGAGCTTTTTTTTTTTTTTTACTTGACCACCGTGTTTTTAGAATGCCGTTTCATCGGTGAGACGCTGCAAAAGACACGAGACACGAGTAAAACACCTAAACATGTCCACCAAACATAAAAACAATAGGACAAATAGCGCAATGGAATGCAAAAACCTGTTTGATATTTCATGTTTGCATGATGGTGACAGGCTGAAAGCTGCTGTTGTTTTCTGTTTTTACAAAGCATTTACTGTTAATAATAGCTTATTACTGGTGTTATTTATTGCTATTACTTTTTGGCTAAGAAATATTTAGCATTTTCTTATTTTATATTATTTCTGAGTATATAGGATGTGTTTAAGATAAGTTTGTACAGCATTGCCTTCATATTTCAGGTGTATTTCTGCAAAGATATTTAACAAATTGTATTACATTTACACCATGTTGATCACTTCAGGTGTGGTGCGCTTGGAATGGAACTTTTTTTAAGCTGATTGTTAATAAAGAGAATGTTACTTAAATCATATTAAATTGTAGATCAAATGTATTCCTTTAATGCAATGCAAGTCTTCATGGATAAGAAGCACCAGCAAAATCCATAAGTGTAAATGTAATTTTTCTGTACTAATAGTACTAAGCACTATTTATTTCATTTGTATCTTTGTTTTATTATATTTATCTATGCTTGTAATTTGTTCATTATTTTTCTGACCTACAAAATCACCCAATGATTCCAGAATGATTAATTCTTTCCAAATATAGCTATTCAAGTCATCTGGTGAATTTTTTTTTTTTTTTAATATTGCAATATATATAGCAATGTCAGTTTTTTTCCAATATCGTGCATCCCTGGAAATAAAATGTTACTGAAATGTGTGCATACAGTTGTTAACATTCTGGAAAAGATTTTCTTTTCACATTCTGCATGTGCTTTTATAAATGAGGCCCTGCACACAATAAACTGAACTGCAGGCTTTGTGAAGTCAAACACTCTACTGCAGGCTACAGCAAAAAATGAGAAAGTTTGTTGGAAATTCAGAGAATTCGACCCTGATTTACTGTCCCTGAGATACACGTGAGACACAGTGTCTCATCTGACCCTCTGCTGCTGAGCAATATGAGTGATACACTGATGTTTTTATGGTTGTGCAAATATCCAGACGTCTCAAAGTGCTTTTGCGGCTTTGCTTTAATGTTGAGGCCAAATGTGTCATTTTATTATAGTTAGAGTAAACCACTGGGAATTTATTGTCTACAATGTCAAACCAGATTTTAGTAGATGTAAGACAAATGATACACACAGAGACACACAGAACATGTTTTCAGCAGTTATGTTTTGTGTCTCGCAGGTTATGTATGTCAGTGCTATAAAAATATCAAACCAAATAAAGATACCCTTCATGGCAATTAACTCCAGTAAAAGTTAAAATAGCCCATGAGGAAGAAAAGTTATATGATAAAGTAACTGATATTAAATCAAAAGCATCAAAAGTACACATAAAGCAAGACAAAAGGATATAAGAAATTTAATAACAGAAATAGTCAGAAATAGTCCACAACAGTGTGATATCCTAAATGTTGCATCTTGTCCCAATGTGCACTACGCTGTTTGCCTAACGGATGGAAAACGGGCAAAAGAATCCCATAGATCCCCCTTACCATTGGTATTGCTGGAGGGACCTGGACCATATCTGGAGACCAGAATATCATAGAGAGGGGGTGCAGAGCTCTTTTGATTTGGGTTAGTTAGCAACCACCCGGAGAACACCTTAGCAACTACATACCAACACCCAGAACACCCTGAATACCCTAGTGTCCTAAAATGTTTGTTAGGATAAGGATCACTTAAGTGACCTAAGTTACCTAATCACCAACTTAACCTAAGTGACCATGTCATAAGCTTGTGTCTTAAAACGGACCATTTTGTTGCATACTTGTGTGCATCCTGTCACAGTTAACGTCATTTACACATTCCACATTTCATTTATGCTACTGACATGGTTCTGAACTAGAGCTGCACGAATCTAAATAAATAGAGAATCACGATTTTTTTTTATTTCAATTGAGATTGCGAATCTCACACGATTCTGAACAGACAACTAAACAAAACACATAATTTATCAGAGGTTATGACAAAATGTTAATTGCTGCAATTAATCTGAATGAATTATTTAAAAAAAAAAAATGGTTTCAATAAATAATTCAATGACTCACTCTTAAGACTTCATTACAGGATGAATCAGCGTTTTTGAACTAATCCCTTGAACGAATGATTCAATGACAAATACTTTTTTTAACAGTCACTTGTCGTCACCTAGTGGTGTAACAATGTAATTGATAAAATCGTTTCCGTAATAGTAAGCACAGTTACTTTCAAAAGCTGATTTGATAACTTCCGTGGACATCACTGTTTATATCCGAACTATAAACTTTTATCCCAGTACTTCAGTGATAATATGAATATTTGTAACACAGAAATAATGATACTGTGTGGTTTAAAAGACTGTTTGTGAAGCTGTTTCATATCTATACATGACAACAGCTCTCTCTGGATCAGTGGCAGCGTGAACACAATATTCAAGAGAGATTTTGTCAAAGGTTTAATAGACACAGGAGAATCGTTGTCATTTAGGAATAAGTTTATGTGGGTGTTTTAATCGAGATCGAGATCTTTTAATGATTAATCGCACAGCTCTATTCTGAACAAATCTCTTTTGGCTGATTAGCACACAGCTCTCTCTCTCACACACACACACACACACACACACACACACACACACACACACACACACACACACACCAACAGCTTCATCTGATTAAGAACATGCGTTGTGACGCTTAACTGAACTCATAAAACACTCTGGAGCAGCACAGACAGAAGAAAGTTACCTTCTCATTAATTTAACTCATTAATCATTAACGAATAAACATGATGGTGATGTTGTAGTGCAGTATAGCTACTGAAGAGTTGCAGTTCAATCCCTGCGAGAAGCAAGCCATGAGCTATCAAAACACTTCACCTCAGGTTACTGCAGGAGAACTGCATCTGTTTCACAGCAACATCACATGAACATCATAGAAACAAATTCCACCAGCCCAGGTCATGTGATAAATCTGGATTTATCTATTGATCCATTTTTTTTTTTTTGTAGAACTCTACAACCAACAGTTTTCCAGACCAAATTCATATCTCTAGTATCACTCTCCGCTCTCTCTCTCTTTTTTTTTTTTTTTTTTTTGTCACATAATAAAATCATTTCAACTCGACACTTCATGTCCATTTATTGATTTATTGGGCATAATAAACAGGATGATGCCTGCTGTTATCACAATATAAACCCTTCAGGTTGAAAGTATGACCCAATCATGTACATTGATCAAAACAGTCACAGACAGAGCCCTGAGACAAACGGTCCAAGCCTTCAACACTGAATCCAAACATCACAGGTCCGGGCAGGAACTTTCCCTCCACCTGATCTCCTGATCACAACCATGTGGCCTCTATTAGCCTTCTGTTTTCAGCACAGCCAACTTGGCTCAGCTGGAAAGGGCCCGTGGCCCCTTGGGCTATAGCGACTGATGACTGCTTACGTGGACAGGCTGGCAGGACAGAGAGTAAACCATCATTACTCACCCGCTCAATAGCTCTCACGCTCACTTTTTATTCCACAATCTAAGTGCCATTTCCTGCAGCGGCCAGGCCCCGGCCCGCAGCTCTTAGCCCTGCCCCGACCACGGCGCCACGGTTCTGAGCTGGCAGGACACGTGGCAGACCCACCTGAGGGACCACCGGACGCATTCATCCAGATACAGCGGCCAGAACCTGGCTGACGTCGCTCTTGCCATCAGTTCTGAGCCGTGACGTATGACTGGAGCAGAGCGCTGTTTGGACTCACGGGTCTCTGCGCAGGTGCCAGTGAGGAGGTGAAGTTATATCACTACACGAGCGCTGGCCAGTCTCTCAAGCTCAGCTTTAATAAAACAGCCAGCGCAGAGGCAGAGGTGATGTTAAATGGGTAAAAGTCAGACTTTTTGTTTTGGTTTAGTAGATCTCAACCTTTTTGACTTCAAGGCCCCCCATTGTGCACAACAATATTTGAAGGCCCCCTTCCCTAAATACTGTACTTTCAAGAATCATTTCAAATCTAGCCATCAGTTAATTTACATCTTCTTTAGAGTGAATGCTAGTGTTTCACACTTCAGCAATATACAAAAACTAATTAATACATGAAAATTCTTATATATGGCCCTTTTAATGCTACTGAACATTTGTCTGCAATTATTTTGGGAAGTCATTTTGTTCTTATATGTTTTTTTGTTTCCCTGGTCATTTGTTGAAGTCTGGAGCCCTGCCTGTGTGAGAGTTGGGTCAGATTGTGTCTGTGTGTGTGAGAGTTAATCCTATTAAAACAGCCTGACTGCTACAGCAGCACCTGCTTAAACCCCCCTTAAAAAAACAAAAAAAAAAAAAAACTGTTGCCATCCCATTAGCATTGACAGCATGTGTCTGTATGATCTTTACTTCACTACACTACAAAATTGCCTTGAGAAGTGAGCAGAAACTGACAAATCCTCTCTTTCTGAAAAGTAAAAATGATGAATAAATACATAAATCATTTGATTTAAAGTTTACGTTTAGGGTTCTGAGTTAGGGTTAGTCTGTCAGATGGGCAATTTTTCATATAAAATATAATTTGCCTGTAAAGTCATTGTGAAAACATGGTGAATGTCTGATTTATTTCCCAGACCAAGTCTAAAGTCGTTAGAATTAGCTTTGAATTAAAAAAAAAAAAAAAAATTCTGACCAAAAGTCCTCACAATGATGGTAAAACGCCCATTTGATGAAAATGCCTTAATAAAAAGGTACCAAATAATGTCTTTGTTAAAATGTATATGTATAATGCGCAGTATACCGGTATTGTAAAAATATTGGTATATATTATATTTCAATGACTTTGCTCATATTGGTACTTGGTATGCCGCTGTTCCGAAGTTTACCGCTGTGCGGCAGTGTGTTACCCGAACTGATGTGAAACCAGCAAATGTGACAACATAAAGAAACCAGATGAATCAATCAGAGAAATCTCAGGCCGTGTCCGAAATACTCTTTTGAGTAGGTACTTATTCTGAGTAAGTAATTAGGCCTACTTCACAACCGCTAAATATGTACGTTCAAGTCAAGCGCTTTTCACAATACGTATTGTTTCAAAGCAGCTTCACAGTGACAATAGGAAAATTCTTATTGAGCTAAAGTTGGTTTTTGATTGAATCACTTCCGTTGTAAAAATTGTTAATTATTACTTTAGGGGCCACTTAAATGACACCTTTCCTACTGAAAACCGAACACCTTTAATGCATTCTTGCCGTTCATTCACATGTTTAGTTTATAGGTTTGCGTGTTTGAGTGTGTATGTGCGCAGTCTTTTTAAAAAAAGTGATATTTGCCAAATTACTTTACTGGTCCGCATAATACAGAAAAATCAGTTGTGTCAGCGGATCTATGCGAACTGGAATAATTTTGATAACGTTTTATCTATACATAGGGAAAGGAAAGGGAAATGGGCCTTCGCAGGGGATAGATTAGTTGAAACGTCAGGGCTGGTTATCATCATGTTGTTCTATATAGTATGTATGTAATCCAGACATACTACATTCACCATGTTGCTCTTATCACGTGATCTACCAGCGTCAGTTGTATCGCTTCACTGCCATTCACAAATCCTCTCCTATGGTCTCATGGGATAGTAAAGTGTCCATCATATGCGCACTTCAGAATCTCACCAGAAGTAGTAGATCATCTGGGTACTTTTTGCCTACTCTTTTATGAGTACTGTGAATTCAGACATACTTTTGTCAGAGACACTTTTTTTTATTTATTTATTTTTTTGCCTACAACATAGCAGGGAAGTGTGCGATTTCAGATGCAGCCTCACTCTACATGCGCTAAACTAATGAATAAAGAGTAAACAAGGAAGCTCAAACGTGTGCGTGACACCATAGAACCAATGATGTTTAGGTCTCAATGTTTTCAAATGCATTTTTACTTGAATTTGCTTGAATGAATAAAAAGATTAGTAACACTGATTTTAATAATAGTAATGAATATTACTCATTTTAATGATTAACTACATTTGTCAACATTCATTAAAGGGTTAGTTTAAACTGCCAAAGTCACGTGAACCATTGAAATTTCGAAACGTTTCGAAACACTTATGACGTAACGAAGCCTCGTTTACTGAAATCACATGATTTTGGCACTCTGAACCACTGATTCGAAACAAAAGATTTGAAGCAGAAGCTTCGAAGCTTCATGAAGCAGCGAAATCGCCCATCACTAGATATTGTTGAATAAAGTTGTTATTTTGTCACAAAAAAAGTATTCTCGTTGCTTCATAACATTAAGGTTGAACCACTGTACTCACATGAACCGTTTTAAATATGTCTTTAGTAGCTTTCTGGGCACTGAAAGCGTTAATTATCTTGCTGTCACTGCAGGCCTCACTGAGCCATTGGATTTCATCAAAAATATCTTAATTTGTGTTCCGAAGATGAACAAAGGTCTTACAGGCGTGGAACGACATGAGGATGAGTAATTAACGACACAATTTTCATTTTTGGGTGAACTAACCCTTTAAGTAACATAATACAGTATTATAGCATTCAATATTCTATTTCCATATTTTTTTTACTTAATGCATTAAACTAATATGAACCCAAACACTAAACCTTACATTAACCAAGATTAATAAATGCTGTTGATCATTCACCGTCGATGCATGACAGCTTGTTTTACATGAAATTTCATTATTCCTTCTTTTGACACCCACGGAAAGAGCAAAAAAAGCATCTTCAGGTAGCCAGTCCACTAATTCAGAAGGACTATCAGCAACAAGTAAATATGAAAGCAACTTTAGTTTAGAGTTTATTTTCATAGTGCTTTTTTTTTTTTCTTTCATTCAGTTTGCACCATGTGAAATACAAACTAGTATACTCAGCATGGAGCACTGAAAGTTTCATGCAGTGTTCTTTTTTATTTTTTAATCTATGGTACCAATTTAGTATCGATACAGAGGTATTAGATTCTGGTATCGTACTGAAGGCAAAACTGTGTTATGGAGCCAAACCTTGGACATACTATTAAAAATATAATTGTGGAGCAGTATGCGCATATGGAGCAAAATGTCTTAAACATTAGCTACAGTATGGAGGACAAGACGCCTACCTGAGCTTTGACCTACAGTAACTTAACCACACCTCAGCACACACACACACAACGAAAGCAGCCTGTCTTAGCAGCCAAACACAGAAGCTTCACTCACATGTAACAAAGTTGTATTGTTTTGTTTTTGCTCGTCACTGAGAAATGAAAAGTACAATCTAGAGGAAAGAGTGAGAAGAACTACACGAGGAACCAAGTCAATAATCTGAAAGTATAGTATTTGCCATCCGATAGGAGATAAGCTTTGATTGAACACGCTGGCACACGTCCACACACTGACCGCCCTCATCTGACTCTCTGCCACGTTCTGATTGGCAGCGCTCCATTCGGCCACTAGAATTCGTGCTGTGATTGGTCAACAGGGGCCGTTTGGTTGCTCGGACACACACACACACACACACACACACACACACACAGAGAGAGCAGACTGATGGCAAAGCTCTGATAATGCTGCAAAGTCTGCTGAGAACTTCACCCTCCTCGTTCTGTTTCTCGTAAT
Organism: Ctenopharyngodon idella; assembly: GCF_019924925.1. Taxonomy (NCBI): domain Eukaryota; kingdom Metazoa; phylum Chordata; class Actinopteri; order Cypriniformes; family Xenocyprididae; genus Ctenopharyngodon; species Ctenopharyngodon idella. The sequence goes on along the minus strand of NC_067222.1, from coordinate 47,913,114 downwards.
CCCTGAAGGCTGGAACCCGCCTAACGAAGCATTTTAAATCACACCAAATCTGATTTGTTGAAAGCAAATTTGGGCAAGTTTCAAGTATGCAGTGCTCCAAGCTTCTTTTCGTATTTACTTACAATGGCCTCCTGAAAAAAACTACATGAGCTTGTCTCTCTAATTCAGAGAAACTCGTTTGACAGTTGGGATTAACGGATAAAGAACTAAAGTATCATTCTACCTATTTCTGCATTTTTTTTTATATGAATGTCGAAAAGATGGAATAACCTGGATTGTGGTTTTATGATATACAGCAGTAGGCTAATATTCAATTCCAAACACAGCCATAGCCTGCATATACAGCACAGCATGTGTCACACTCACACTGTGGGAAACAGACAGCGCTTTTATAGCGCTGCTATTACTGTCACCCAATCATAACCCGGCGCACCTGCATGACGAGCGCGTCACTTCAGACCTGAACTTCAGAAAGATCTGGCCATGACCCAACTGAGAGTTTGACATCTGCCAAGTTTCCGTGTCTTCTGGTTACAGGGCACAAACACACACACAGAACCTGGATTTCACTAAACCAGCCGTTCTAGCCTCCTGTCAAGCCAAACAAATGCTTGTCCAAATGATTAACTGTGCATTGTACAAACTGTGAAGTTCAACGGTTTACACCAACAAGACTAACCCTAGCTCACATGATTTGAAAAGTTTCCTGAAAAAGGCCTGAAACATTAAAGGCAACTCTTATTTTTCCAAAGGCCGGCAGAAGTTCCTCTTCAAGCTTTATTGAGGTTGACGGGGACGTTATCTTCTGGTGATAGTGACCGTGCGGGAGCTTTGATCTTCAAAGGCGAACGACTTCCAGTATGATGACGGTCAATAAGACATGAAGAGTAATCTGGCTCGGTTATGACACTGCAGGGCTCATGTGAGGCATTTCAATGGAAGCACAGTGCCATCTAGTGCCCTCAACTGGGATTCACAGATCACTCTACTCCTCCAGCAGGGGAAAAGAAACAATCATGCAGTGTTAGAAAACTAAATGATCGACTAGGCCTACATAAAGAAAGAGAAAAACATCTTCATTGGGGCTATGCGTCCAAACAAACTTATTCGTCAGAAATTAAACGATGACAGTGACATGACATTCCCTCATCCATTAAACACAAGAACATGACCCAGACATTAAATACAGGTTCAGCTGCAACAATAATAAACATGAATACATGAATCATTTGATTTATTTAAATAATCCTATTTTTAAAATGCATTTATTTAAATTGCTTAGTATGTAACTCAAACAATATATCTATATATCCTAATTATTGTATAATTCTAAATATCCTAATTATTGTTAATATGTAATGCATTTTTCCAGGAGCTCTTTGCTTCTACCTTCAATTAAATTGCTAACAGTGATTGTAAATTGATTGCCTAAATTAATACATTATTAGCTAACTGCATTCTCTAAATTGTAATGTTGACATGCATTCTCTGTAAAGCTGCTTTGAAACGGTGTATTGTGAAAAGCGCTATACAAATAAATGTGAATTGAATTGAAATAATCTGCCCTAATATAAAATAAGGCCTAAATATTTAAATGTAAGACATTTACAAACCAAAAACTCAAGCTTTATGCCAATAATTGTCTACATTGTGGCCTGTTCAGTTTCTTTCAGTGTTCGCTTTTAAGGTTTCCCTTTGTTGTTTTTGTAACACTTAATGTCTGATGGAAAACCAACTGAGAATCACTGCAATAGTATACAAAATATAGTCAGCTGTATCACTCAGAAGATTTGATTGTCTGGCAGTGATGACAGTTCAATAGACGGGGCTATAAACAAGCATCAAAAAATCTTTTATTCTCAATTAATTCTTTAAGTTTAGTGCTACATTTGGGGATATTCACAATTAATTAGCAATTACCCTTGCACAGCTGCAGGTAATGGAGGTGTAGAGTTATCAAAAGTACCGACTTTCGTACCTAGTTGGTACTGAAATTTTAAAAATGTGATGCTTTGAGCGCTGTTGAGCGGATTCGTAAAAACCTCTGATTGGCCATTGTGTTCACGGCTCATCTGATATGTCTGTGATTGGCTTCAATGATCAACGCTGTAAAAACGTTGTAAATAGTCATCAATGAAGTTCTTCACCGAGCGCTTACACAGATACACACGGGAGTGTTTGAAAGCAGGCGTCTATCAGCAGACTGGTCCTGCTTTCAAATGCTCCTGCTCCACCTTTCAAAACACTTTCAAATTCAAACACTTCCGTGTGCTTTCAAACGCTGCCGTGCGTTGATCGTTGAAGCCAATCACAGACATACTTGATGAGCACGTGAACACAATGGCCAATCAGAGGTCTTTACGAATCCGCTCAACAGCGCTCAAAGTGACACATTTTTAAAATTTCAGTACCAATAGGTACTGAAGTTGGTACTTTTGACAACTCTTGATAGGCGCGTAGGCGAAAGGACCAAAAAAGTCAAAATTCAAATTTTGAGGATGATCTGGAATTCACAAGAACAAGTTCATCCACTTTTTAGATATGTGGGTACAAAAACATGAAGATACTTTGATTATGACATTATTTACAAAAGACACTGATCGGAATACCTTGTTACTCGCTACGAGTTTCCATCCAACTGCTTTAAAAAGGGGATTGCCTAAGAGTCAACTTTATAGGCTGAGGAGGATTTGTTATCCAGAATGGGTTGATGAAGCATTTAATACATCTTTTCAAAAGTCATGAGTTGTTAAAAAAAAAAAAAAAAAAAAAAGACATTCCTTTACTTTTATTACAACTTATTCATCCAAATCCTATCCGATGAGATCAATTTTTAAAAAGCACTGGCATTTGTTGACTTGTGATCCAGAGTTAAAGGGTTAGTTCTGACATGCTGATTCATAACGCTTCAAAGCTTCATGAAGCAGTGTTTTGAAATCGGCCATCACTATATAAGTCGTTATTTTCTTTTTTTGGTGCACCAAAAATATTCTCGTCGCTTTATTATAATATTAATATTAAACCACTGTACTCACATGAACTGATTTAAATATGTTTTTAGTACATTAATGGATCTTGAGAGAGGAAATGTCATTGCTGGCTATGCAGGCCTCACTGAGCCATTGGATTTCAACAAAAATATCTTAATTTGCGTTCCAAAGATTAACGAAGGTCTTAGGGGTGTGGAACAGCACGAGGGTGAGTAATAAATGACATTATTTTCATTTTTGGGTGAACTAACCATTTAAGTGTTCTTTTTCAACATTCTCCACTGATCGTTAATAAACGGGCTACAAATTTCAGAGATCGTCTAGTACATGCCCGTTTTCAGAGCGATATTTCACGTCCTTCTCAGAGGTTACTTAGTCCTATACAGAATGGCAACTATCGATGTGGGAATTGTGCCCAGTGCAACAATACATTCAAAACATCCTTTTTTGTCATCCAAGAACTGGTAAAAAATATAGGATTACTTCTGTCATTCCACTCAAGTTGTCTATTTAATGTGGTCTGGGTTATGTTGGAAAAACATTGTGACAAAGATATTTTGATACTTTTGTAAGCATTGAAAGTGTGCAGTACTTTCTTTTGTTTTTGCCAAGAAAATGGAAGAAGTGCCAAAAGGTAAACAAATACATCTAAACATGTTTAACAGGTTAATCCAAATTCATTTCCTGTCACATGGGACAAAACTACAGGACTGAAAAAAAAAAAAGAAGAAGAAAAAAAAAAAAAAGCTTTTGTATCCAGAATGAGATTGGTAGGCTTGGGTCAGCCTTAGTTCGTCTGTATTAAATCTATGGGAACTGGTTATTGTAGTAGGGATAAAAAAAAATGAAAAGCACTGGCATAGACAGTCAACAGAGAGGTATAACTATAAAACTTTATCAGCAACAGTCACACAATGAACAATGTCTGATGGTTCAGATGGTGTTTCTTCTGCTATATGGCAACTGGACACAAATCTTATTTGCAATGTTGTCTCTCGCAATGTTCTCTGATAATCTGATGATGCAAGAAAAGAGATTTCTTGATAAGTGAGAGATCAAAAACTATTATTTTTGACCTTTATATGAAAACTGGTTTCTTTGAAAATTATATAATATTTTCAAGCTTGGCGCATAATCCTCATCTATAGCACCGGCTCATGTAGAGATCTGACATCCAATCCAAAACATTGCTCGACCAAATCCAGTGAACGTTGCTGAGAAACAAAAACTTCAAATAGATCAGTGTTTTATAAACAGGTGGATTGTGGGCCTGAGCTGATAGAGAGATAGAGGTGAATACCAAAGAAAGGCTGACTCTGAGACATATACAAAATACAAAATGAACTGGAAAGGTGAACATTTTTGCCTAATCAAATAAAGCCTCTTAAATCTGAATCTAAAGCTATTTCTCTTGGATTTAAACTTTGGATTCTCTTGGTTCTCGCCTGAGCTAGAGTGACTAAAGGTCAATGTATTGAAACTCGAATCACAAACTTCTAGAGAATCTGTGAATGTGAATGTCACTTCACTCCTGAAGCATGTTAATGCTATAAAATATCATCTCCAAATCACATCTTTAACATGTGAACATGCTGAGCTAAAATACAGATCATTTTAAAAGTTGTAAAACATATTTTCTCTTTTAATAAAAGTACGGTGATATTTATACTGGCACACACACAGCTTCTGGTCTTGAAGCCTCTAATGAAGTGATGATTAGAGACATTTGGGATCTAGGGATGTTAATCAACAATTGACTGATGACATCAATCACTTCAGTTAGTGATTAACAGGTTTGTTCAGTCACCTGCACTGATGTTAATTCTCCAGCAGGTGGCAGCACAGGAAAGGCCACTTTCAGTTATACACTGGTACAGCCTGCTACCTTCAGCTTTGGCACTGGACCAACACAGGAAGTTTTCCCAATCCACAATGAGATACAGCAGTACCTCACAGAGCAGGTCCTCACATGACCTTATCCGAAGCAAGCTTCTGTCCACTCACCTGCTCAACAGTAACAGATATACTGCTCGACAGAGTGAGAGAGGAGTTTGCAAGGATTACATTTCTAGGAAGCAAGTCAGGGAGAGAAACTGAAAGCACGGCCGATTCTAGTATTTTAATATTAGGGGGCTCAAAGTATGATGATTAAGAACAAAATAACTCCATGTTTCTCTGTCTCTGTCATTCACTCTAAGACAATTAAACGAGTGCATGACTGCATGTTAATCTAATGCTGATGCTTGTGCTGTGGATTGAAGAACATGATGAATAACATAGACTATAAGACGGGGAGGAGCCGAAGACTGAAGCGATCACAAATTTGTGTACTGATTATGGAGCTAATCAATTGTTTAGAGGGGCTGAAAAATGCTGTGGAAGTCAGTGGTGCCCTAGGCCTGTTTGGTAAACCATATTCCTAAAAGAGAAGTATCCCTTTAAAGAGGGTGTGAGACTGTAATTAATTATTATTAAGAATGCATCTTCTCGTTTGTGTGTCAATGCGCATTATTTGAAAACCATCCAGAGAACATTCATGATGCACAGTAATACAGTTTTACAGAGGCTTGTCCTAGATGCTTTTGTGTAAATATTAGTTTTGTCAAGATCGGAGATGGAGAGAGTAATTTCAGCACAAATGTGGTGTTCGTGACTCATCAGTAGAGGGCGCACTGTATCCAAGTAATGGATTTATGTGCGAATGTTGATAGAAATTGTGTTGATAGAAACAAAACAAGATACATTTCTAGTTTCAGCATTATTTGTTGTTCAGATACTCCTCTTTATATGAAAAAATAAAAATTAAAAAAAAATCAGCTGCAAAGTGACCCACATTTGGTTTCCGACCACTAAAATGTGTACAATTGACCAATTTACTCATGGAGCCACATTAAGATCTGAAGGTTTTTACAAATCCGCTCTGGAAAATGAACCATCGAAGGCTTTTAAAATTAGGATACCAACAAACAAAACAAAAAAGTTTGTTAAGAACCAGAATCTAAAAGGATATTAAGATATCTTTAGTACTTCTTGAGTTGCAGGCATGCAAACTTATGCAAAAAACACAAAAAGTGCTTTTTGCCATTTTTGAACCCTCACTGTTGGCATATAATGAAACAAAGATTGATAAAGTCAACAGATTTTACTAATAGACCTACCAATCTCTGTGTAAAAATAAAATAATGATGCTGCTATCTTTCTAAAGACATTTTTACCCCCTGTAATTTGGCTCCAAATCCAAAAATGTCATTTTGTCATTCACAAAATAGTGAATATACATTCATGAAATTGAATATTTTGGCTTTTTTCTTCATTTATGTATTTCTTTCACCAGGAAAAAAAATAATCAAATTTTAGCCTGGGACCTCTGGTTGAGTTGACACCTAATGACATTCAGCCACAAGTGTAAAAATTAACACCTAACACTGACAAGAAAAGGACAGAATAGGCCAAAACATGCAAGGAATGGATGCAAAATTATTAGAAATTATAGATAGATGAAGCCAAGTTTGAGAGAACAGACTGATAGGAAATGTACTGTAGAAAGAACTGAACCTTCACTTGAACATCTAAACAAGCGGACAGATCTATGACAAGCAGTTATTATGGCAAGTGGAGGATCCTTTGTTGAGCAGACAGTCTGAAGAATACAGAATATATATATTTTAATATATATATTTTTAATAGAAAACACACATTGTGTTATACTGTATAACTTGAACTTGCATTCAAAGTCAAAGTGCTGTCCAGAGCCTAAGCTTCCATCAGAAGGACTGATGGAGTGACGTCCTAAAAACTGTATTATCCACACAATAAAATGTTATTGAATTAAAATTAAATTGTCTAAAAATGTGTAGGTAGAGGGAAGCGCTAATGAATAGTTTAAATACCTGCACACAGTAGGTTGTTTGGATTGACAAAACTAAGAATAACAAAAACTAAGAGAACTGATAACCATTATTCATTTTGTGATGCCAGACATTTCAACATCTCTATGTTCTTCAATGATAATAAAAAATATAAATTGTTGAGGGTAATTGTTTAGAGGTCTGTATATCTTTTTTTTTTTTTTTTTTTTTTTTTTTTTATAAATACTTATAAGTCCTCTTTCTGGTAGTTGCTGAGGTTCCCTAGAAACACTGTTGTAACTGAAGCGTGTGTGTTACTCTTACCAGCCACCAGATAGCCCCACAAACCATGAAATAGTCCACATCAATCAAAGACCAATATAGTTCTCTCTTCACATTATAAAGAAAACACAATTAACACAATTCAGCTTCAAAGACAATTAGTGGGAAAAGCCTGTCAAGTCAAGAACAATTCTTTCAAAATGATAATAAAATGGATTCGCATGATTTCATTTGAAAAGACAGGCATGTGTCTAGACCGCTGCCTGATTTACTACCTCGCTTGTCATTTAAAGATTGATCCAGACCCTGTTCACACACAAAGCAGAAGCACTAAAACATTCAATTCAAGGTGTAGTGAAGCCTTCTGAATGACAGAACACTATAAATGTGTTACATCAGTAAACGAAACGGAGTGTGAAGTGTCCAACTCTAAAGCCCTGTCCCAAATACTACCCCATACTTGGGCACACAGCGCAAAAAGGATGGTCGTGAGATCCCCTCTGAAACAAAAATGACATTTGAGACTCCTGACGGTCTGGGAATCATAGGCACGTGCACGTGGAGGTCATCATGGGTCCACAAGTCTTTGGTTTGGGACACTTATTTTACATTAAAAAAAATAATAAAATTAAAAAATTAAAAATTAACAGAAATGTTGGACAAGACTACTGTTGACACAACAACTAACACTTACAATTTCAAAATAGCCAATTACCGGTCACTTAACTCAAGTCAGACACATCACATATTCTGCATTTACTAGCCACTAATGGTCCTCTACAACTATTGTTGTCAAAAATACCGACTTCAGTACCAAGTCGTTATTGAAATTTAAAAAATGTGGCGATACCAGCATTTCCCCCTAGCCATTGTGTTCACGCACTCAACAGATATGATCCCTAATATATCCACTGATAGGTGAAGAGCGTCACAGATGTCTATTTACAACATGTTTTAGAAGCGTTGATCATTGATTCCAATTACAGACATATCTGTTGAGCGTGTGAACACAATGGCCAATTAGAGGTGTTTAAGAATCCGCTCAACGGCGCTCAAAATGCTGGGAGGAAATGCTGGTATCATCACATTTTTACCGAAGTCAGTACTTTTGACAACCCTTTCCACAACTATTACAAAACCTGCTAGATTGTGGTGTACGAATCAAGGCCATATAGACAGGAACACATAGAGTTTGAGTTCTCTGACCTTTCATCTGGCCATTTGGTTTTCTCAGCCTCTCCCACTCGTAGACACATTCCCACACGCAGCCATATAAACACACACACACCTCTGAACAAAGGTTCCATTTTCCTAAGGAAGGGTCAGCAGGTCCTTCCATCAGACAGACGCTTGTTCTTGGTCCGAGGCGGGCCGATCCCAGACCCCCTCTCTCCAGCATCACCACCCCAGAGACAAGCTGCCCATTGTTCCTTCAGCGCTAACAAATGACAGACAAACTCTAGAGCCACGCTAAATACACACCGAGAGACGTAGAGTATACGGGCACACAAAAATGGATTGTTTAGTCCAATGCGCTGGACTCAATGTGCTGCTTGTTATAACTGCGGTATAAGAGTACACAATGAATTCACAAACACACACACATACAGTATAAAGACTCTTAGAAAGCACATGGAAACAAAGAACCTTGCTAATTATATGCTGCTCCTCGGAGCTATTACTGTGCAGAAGGTTCTTGTTTAAAGCATCAGAGATGCACAGCACTCAGCACTAGGCCTGTAAACACACTCTTGTCACCTGTGTTACATATATTCCCACCGCTTCGCAGCCTCTCACGTTATGCTTGGTTACTGAACTCAAGTCAGCACCAATTTAAACCTGGAACTGCACAGGTGTGGAAAACTTTGCTGTGCTGCAAGAGCATGTTAGCAGAGCTGTTCATGTCCTCGAACAAACATATTTTGTTTTATTACTAAAGTTCAAAAAGTATCACACTTCATCACTACATTAATTCATCTGTACGCCCTTGTGAAATATTGAAGAGAACCAGGAAACATCCTCTATTAGTAAAATGGTGTATCAAACAAAAAATGCGTAAAATTATGGTCGGTTTTCTCTTTCACTTCAACTACTGTCATGACTCGAGCAACGGTTTGAAGAGAATATTGCTATTTAAACTATAATTCGCTACCTAAGCAACACCTGGTTTAACGGTACACACGTTGGAATGTAACTTGTGGTTTAAAAAAAAAAAAGTGTGGTCAATTTAACTGAATGCAAACGTTGGAGTTTATGGAGTTCCTGACAGATGCAAAACGCCAGCACACATGCCTGACCGTTCATGTACGTCTCTCTTGTGGTTTACCACAGACGTATTATATGACAGCGCAGTAAACACCTGCAGTGCTACTGGCGCACAGGCACACGCTCCAAACACCTAATCAGACCTGTTTATGACAAGGACACAACCAAATATTCAACAACAGGGTGACTGAAGGTCACTAGCTAGATGGGAGTTAAAATTTGTTGGCTAAAGACGAAGACAAAATGTACCAAACATAATGTTCTCTCACCATTCCTGAATTCTAACACTCACAGCGTTCGCCTGGTCTTATGGCTGTCAGAGCAGAAATGAAAGCTTCTGCTCTCCGTATGTTTTTCCATCGTCTCGGGGTGCGTTGATATGTAAATTGCTTGAGCTTATTTCATCCATTAGATCGAAAGATCTGAAAAAGCTCATACATTTATACATGGCGTATGACATGGTATAAAATGTCTATCGTTAGAGATTTTGCTATATTGTGTATATCGTATGTAATATATGGTACAATTGACACCTCAGAGTGATGAAATGCATGAATGAGAATATAAAGAGCAGGAGGTGTTTGATGTTAAAAGAGTTATAAGTGCAATATATCCCGAAAAGGAACTCGGTGCTGTGCTCGTGCTGACTGGCACACTGCCAAAGTGCGCGCACAGAAAGCTGCCTCTCAGAAGGCAATTGCGAATCTGGGACGTGCTCGATATTAATTAAGCACAATAAGCAGTGAAAAAGAACTCAATGAGGTGCTCGCGCTGACTGACACATGGCACAGAAAGCCGCGTCTCTCAGCATGCGATCATGAATTCAGTTCTCTTTCATGTCTTATTGCGCTTGAATGGTCGAATACACGCACAATTGTCAAAATGCCCATCGTATGGAGTATTCCTGTAAACACAGCCGGTTATGTCTCAGTTGTGTGTAAAACTGATGTGTAACAGTAAAATGGATCCGTGTTTGGTCTTAAAGTGACAGCAGCCTAATAAACCTGCTACTCTGTGTCATAAGTTTTTTTTAGCTTTAATAAGAATACATTTATATTTATTCAATTCAGTGAAGACTATGCAAAAATTTTTTTTTACATATGATTATTAAATTTCTGTACTAATTCTACATAACTACATGTTAAATAAACGTATTGCACCTGAAAAATTTGTTTAATTCATATTTTTGTTACATTGTATTTGTTCTATTGTTCATAATTTGCTTCTTTTTTCTTATTTTTAATAACAGAAATGAGATAAAATAACACAAAATAACTATAGCGTGATATATAAAATGTTGTGAAAAAAAATCTCATATCATGAAATAAGAATTTGGTCATATCACCCACCCCTCGAAGAACAGATGTGGTCAAAAGAGACGGATTAAAACACCAGGTGTGAATGGGAATGTGTCTCCCACATCTACCTGTGATCTGATCGACCAAAGCGCATCTGAATACCAGGTGTAAAACAGGGCCTTGGACAGGAAAGGGTAGTTTGTCTGAACACAACACAAACACAAACACAAACACAAACACGTGCTTCCCACTCCTGGTTTAAGATAACAGGATGAGGAAGAGGAGTAGGGCTGGGGTGAAGAAAAGGCCCTGGTGTTTAGTCAAGGGCCCCCTGGCTGACACAAAGTGTTTCTTTGTCTCTCTCAGGGTGGGAGAGAGAGGCATTCCTGTGCATCGGGGGCTCCGACCAACTTTATTGACACTTCAGCCTCTTTTGTAAAGGGAGTATCCCATCGTCAATGGTTGGCCATGAGAGTCACTTGCTGTTGGACATAGGGTCCCTCTCCAGAGGAGAAAGGAAGTCTTGTTTGCAGAGGATGTGTTTGAGAGAGGGGGACGCTGTGAAGGGGTGGTGGGGGACTGTGCTTATAGTGGATCTCTGTCCAGGGCTCAACAATAGAGGGAATTCTGCTCGGGAAGAGGGGCGAGTCGAGGCAGAGCTGCTTTAAAACACATCCACCCTGACAGCGCCCACTGTCCACTAGCTAAACACCACAATCCACTCATTTTTATATAAGAAAGAGGAGATGCTACATGTTGCATGTCATCTACCAGAGCCCGACAGGAAATGCCCCTTATGCCACAGAAGCTTCAGTAGATGTCACATGTTTGCCCAGAAATGATGCACAGGGTCGACTCTGTGTTTTTAAGTGTCAACCAAAATGATACTAATAATATCTACTTCAGTAACTAGGGCTATGAGATTATGAACTTCAGTATCAGTATGAGAAGAGCTGTCAGTGTCAATATTAAGCAGAAGACATGAAAGCCAGCAGAACCATGTTAATATCATTCCTTTTTCATGGCACTTGTTTTGGTTAGGGGAATCCTCTTGGTTTTGTAGTTTTGCTAACCAGACCACACCTGTATGCTATTTTAAAAGCAGTAAACCGAACAATAGAACATCTATCATCTATAGGTGGCTCCAGCAAAACATATAAATAAACAGAAGTAATTACATCAGAATAACTGACTGACAGGCAAACAGGTGAAGCGCACATATATCAACTTCAACACTTTATAATTACTGTCGTTTATAACAGTATAGGCATTATACTAGAGAACTGTTAACAAGATTATCAAATGTGAATATATGAATGGATTATTAACGTACTCTAATGAATGTTGCGTTATGTAGGCTACTATAAAATCATGCCTGTTATTGATGAAGCTGTTATAAGCACATCCACCACTGTCAATATTACGTTTATCTTACAGTACTTACCAAAGCATTTGTTTCTGCTGAGGAGTTTGTGCTTCTTCTCGTACTTCTGTTAATCCTTCATTCTTAAAAGTAAGTTTATTCCACATGTTAAGTTATTCCAGAAGTCATATGCAGCTCCACTGGAGCGAGACACGCCAGTATCCCAAAAATACAGGATTTAATCATGGTCACATTCACAAAGCACGTATCTGAGCCGTTAGCATCCAAACAGACTGAAGCAAGAATGAATCCACAACCACATGAATCCAGAAAGTCATCCGGTTTATCTCCTTGAATGAAGCTGTGGACCCACGTGCCGCACTTTACAAACACATCTCCACATCATCCAGTGCGCCCGCGGATGAAGATCTTCACACTCGTGAACGACGTCCTGTTATTAAACTGAGAGACTCAGACGAAGGTCCGGATGAAATCTTGTGTTTCGCTATAATGTATCAAGAGTCAGAGAAGCGCGCGCACACACACTCGCAGTGTGACTGTCAGCGGCAGACTGCAGCTCCGCTCAGTCCCATATTACACACCCACCCACAGCAATGAACCACGGGAAATGTAGTCTGAGTTTAGTTGAATTCAGTTTAGTTTATATAAACCCACTTTGTATTGTCTTTAACTACTATTGTACTAACATTTAAATTAATCATTTGATGCACTTATTTTGTACATACATGTTTTTTTACATACATACCCTTAAACCTACATATAGGCTACCACCAAACCTGTCCCAAACCTTACCCGTATCTCACCTCAATAGCAGCAACATTTTTGTTTTGCAATACAACATGAACACAATAAGTACATTGTTCCTAACACTTAATTTTTCTTTGATGTAAATAGTTAGAGACATCTAATATAAAGTAAATACATTTATATTTATTACTTTAGTAAAGCCTAACTATAGGCTAAGCAATATCAGCAATATTATTTTGAATGTCAGCACATCTGTCACAACATAAAATGTCTTTTTAATATGTCTAATGACCCTAACTTCATTGGGTTTAATGTGGGCAGCATGTTCGCCAAAATAAAAACCTTGCAAGTGTGGATTTGTTTGTCCAATATGTTATTATGGATTGATTATGAATAGGCAGCTGCTTGAATGCACTGATGTTTTTGGAGGATGTGTTAATGACAGCATCGCGTGTGAGCAGTTGAGCGTGAGTCAGATAAGATCTGCTGTCGTCACAGGACACAAAAGGGTGAATCATGGTTTCATTAATGTTCTTCCGTCAGCTCCAGACATGCTTTCATTTCCCACACCTGAAATGAATTGCTAAAATGAGGAGTGGATTTGGGATTAGGATCAGTCAATTTGTGAAAATTATTTACAATTACAATGATTTCAGATATTGGAATAATAAAAATAATAATTCATGTGGTATCACATTGCTGTTCAATAGATCGTTCCTTTGCATCCTGGAGAAGCTCTCTCAGTTCTGCTGAGGATTACTTTAGGCGTTGGTCAGTTGCTTCAGTCTCTTCCCATAATGCCAGCCTGACTCAATGGTGCGGAGATCAGATATCTGTGTCTGTTGCAAAAATATCACTGGATTATTACAGTTTGAAAATCTAAAATGCATGTTTTCTACTTGCATGACTAGCAAACAATATAAATAACCATCTTAAAAGAAATCTTTTGAAGACCTTTGCATATTCTGTATATTTGCTTATTTTGCATATAATGCTAGCAAATAAGAATAACTAGATTTTTCAATGTAAATTAACATCAATCTTGCATAACATTTAACTAATGTTCACAAAAATGATTTGAAATTGAAATTGTGCATTATTCATTAAGACTATTGTTAGATTTTGAAACACTAGGCAAAATGACAACTAGTAAACCTGAATAAGTTGCCAAAACTCAAAAAATTTGAGGCAATCAGCCTCAATTTTTTTAAGTGAAGAAATTCAATGTTTAAGTAAGCAGAACTGGCAGATTTTTATTTTGTACTCATACATTTTAATTGTTCTTAACTTAAAATGTTTGAATACACTATTTCATACATTTAACTTAAGATTATCATGTAACCTTAATGTAAACATTTTTATTAGTGTAAACTTAGCTAGCTATATCAAGTTAATTCAGAAAATGCTAACTTGCTAATTTGCTAACATGTTAACAATAGCATGGTATAGCACTTGCTGAATGAGTGCAGCAATATAAAACATTTATCATACCTGCTCTCAAACCAAACCACATGCACCACTTGTTACCATGATGGTAACTTTCCAAAAACCCACATTAACAGAAACTCTTCTAAATTAGCATAACAAAACATTAATCACTAGATCTCCCACTTAATATTAATCTTGCACAAAAAACATTATATAACAATTTTAGCATTTATTCTCCCTTTCAAATGCCATGGGCAAAGCATGCTGGGAAACAGAAATCCCAGCCCAGTTTCAATTAAACTTAAGTTCGTCTAAATTTAAAGAAACAAGTTCATAAAACTCAAAACAATGAAACAGTTCAGTTTACTTAAAATATATCAGTTCTGTGAACTTGAAAGAAAAAGAAAGTTCTAAATACTCATAAAAGTTAATTTGACTTAACTAATTAGTTTAATATAAGTTTGTCCTACCCAAACCAATCAATTATTTTGAGCGTTAGGGTTTACAATGTAATACTACTAATAATTTAAAAGTCAATTCATTATTGGCCAATATATCAATCTATCACTACTTGAAACCTCAGCAAGTATAAACAAGTACTACTGTGTCAATGAGCAAGACACATTATTTCACAGTGACTGTCCCCATAATTGCAATGCAAGTTGTTTTGGATCAAAGCTAAATAACTAGTAGTAGTGCTATGGAAGCGGTTAATCCGTTCCCTGATCCACCACTTGCTTTAAAAGAAACACCTCTTCTGGCTGGAGTCCAGCTCAACCCAGGGGTACCTGAGCTGCACGCAACTCTGTCAGTTACAGGCGCTCCATCTCTTTCTTGTGTGCCGCACAGGAGAGGTGCTGGAGGTTTGCGTGACTAGAGCCTTGAAGGAAAACACAAAGACATTGTTTTCAGTCAAACCCCCTTTTTGGTAACTCAACAACATTCCTGTCTTGCATTCCTGAGTCACCGGCGCTCTGAAGCTTTTTCTTTTTTACTTCTGAGAGTGATACACATAACATGATATATACAGTAGCCCTGAAAACCAGCTTTTAGGATAAACAGGATAATAAATTCATAAATGACTAGCACAGAATAAATAGATACATTGATTACTTTAATGACAGGACTCTCATGCTGTTTATGGTCAGTGTTACAGGCTGTTATCAGTCATTGAGAATAGGTCATTTAAATAATGCACAGTTGAAGATTATACTTATCCAGCCAACAAATATGCTTAGCAATGTCCAAGCCTTTGTTTTCCAAATAATAAAAATGGATGGTGTTTTATTCTGCCAAGCTGTAAAAAGGACAAATAAGCACCACAGAAGTATCATAAAAGTGTGAAATAAATGTAAAATTTAAAATGAATTATTTTAAATCATCCCCTCTGGTGTAGCTCTCAAATCTTATTTGCGGTTACAATTTTCATACTTGGCACGGTCGTGATTAGTTACACACAATACATAAAATACAGTAGCAACATTTAAGGTTTTACAGGACTTAAATTTAGGGGAAAAAAAAAAAATATATATATATATATATATAATTTATTTTTTTTTTTTTTACATCAAGTTTTACAGTGAAAAACTGTAATACAGTGCCCTCCACAAATATTGGCACCCTTAGTAAATATGAGCAAAGGCGGCTGTGAAAATAAATCTGCATTGTTTATCCTTTTGATCTTTCATTAAAAAAAAAAAAAAATCACAAAATTCTAACCTTTCGTCGAAGAAAAACAATTGAAATTGGGGGGCAACTCACTTTATGAAATAAATATTTTTCTTCAATGCATGTTGGCCACAATTATTGGCACCCCTAGAAATTCTTATGAGTTAAATATCTCTGAAGTATATTCCCCCACATATATTTACATTTTTTAGCACACCAGGGTGACTAGGAGCATGAAATTGTCCAGCCATGACTTCCTGTTCCACAGGAGTACAAATATGTGTAAACACAAAGGCCAAATTCCCGTAATCATTCATCACAATGAGAAAAACCAAAGAATATAGTTCTGATGTGCAGCAAAGGATTGTTGATCTTCACAAAATAGAAAGTGGCTATAAGAAAAAAGCTAACGCATTGAAAATCCCCATTTCCACCATCAAGGCAATAATTAAGAAGTTCCAATCAACTAAAGATGTTATAAATCTGCCTGGAAGAGGACGTGTGTCTATAGCGTCCTAATGCACAGTAAAGAAGAGAGTTTGAGTGGCCAAAGACTCTCCAAGAATCACAACTGGAGAATTGCAGAAATTAGTTGAGTCTTGGGGTCAGAAAGTCTAAAAAAAAAAAAAAAAAATTTCAAACAGCACCTACATCACCAAAAGTTATTTAGGAGGGTTTCAAGTAAAATCCTCTGCTCTCATCCAGAAACAATCTCCAGCATATTCAGTTGTCAGACACGACTGGAACTTCAAAAGGCACCTGGTTCTATGGTCAACTAAAACTAAACTAAAAAACTAAAAAAAAAAGAGTTTTTTTGGCAGCAAACCCACCAGATGGGTTTGGTGCAAACAGAGATAAAAAAAGTACCCCATGCCCACTGTTAAATATGCTGCTGGATCTTTAATGCTGTGGGCCTATTTGTTTTGCTGGAGGTCCTGGACATCTTGTTCAGATACATGGCATCATTGGTTCTATCAACAGATAAAAAATCAAAACCTGACCGCTTCTGCTAGAAATCTTATAATGGGCCATGGTTGGATCTTCCATCAGGACAATGATCCAAAACAAATATCAAAATCAACATAAAAATGTGTCACCGAGCACAAAATGAAGCTTCTGCCATGGCCGTCCCAGTTCCCTGACCTGAACCCTATAGAAAATGAGTGGGGTGAACTAACAGAAGAAGCACCAACATGGAGCTGGGAATCTGAAGGATCTGTAGAGATTCTGCATGAAGGAATGGTCTCTGATCTCTTGTCAGGTGTTCTCCAAACTCATCAGGCATTATAGAAGAAGACTCAGAGCTGTTATCTTGGGAAAAGGATGTTGCAATAATTGGGTGCCAATAATTGTGGCCAACGTGAACTAGAGAAAAACATTTATTTCATAATGAGGTTTTTTCCCCCCACTTTCAATTGTTTTACTTAAATGAAAGGTTAGATTTTTTTTTAATGAAAGATCAAAAGGATAAACAATGCAGAGTGGGTGCCAATATTTGTGGAGGGCACTGTAGATTTAACAGGGGATATATTACGTAATTTTACTGTAAAATACTGTTAAATGTACAGATTTTGAAAGGAAAAAAGAACAAGTCACCTTATAATTTACAGTTAAAATCCATAAATAGACATTCCAAGAATTCCCTGCATGACACTTCACAATTGATGTTATTTCATTTAAATAATTATTTTTCTTCTCAGATTTTGCTCTCAGTTATGTACATTAGGGTTTTCTGTTACATCTTGTGTTGTTTAATGAATGTTTATTGCATTATTTTAGAGTCATGTGTGTCTCCATGATGGTGTTTTGTATTTGTCTGTGTGGCACTGACTGTACACCTTCTATATAATAATATATACCTCAGTTTGTGGAAAGATAATTGTGACAAACTTTGATTCATCATGTGGTTTTCTGTTTTACCACCTGTATTATTATGGTGCTTTTCCATCAAAACAGTAATGTACTGTAGAAAACAATTCATTCTGGGCAACATTCGTAAAGTAGCCAACTGCAATATACTGTCAATTAACAGCGCTCAGTGTTTATATGAGTCCACACTCAGAGGCTGTGTCCAAAATTACCCCTATACCCTCATTCACCATTCCCTACATTAGTTTACCTCAGTCCACTCGACAGAGTGAATTAAAACCAGTGAGAGAATTCAGACATTGAGTGTCATTAGTGATGAACACCTGCTGTTAACAAGCAGAATCACTTAAGGAAAGAGAAACAACAAGAACAGAAACTACAACTGACTTCCAGCCACAGCCTTATATGAAATCAACTGAAGATAAAAAAAGTCTTTAAATCTCTCAGGATCTTAGCATAGGAGGATTAAACAACTCCACAAACAGCATTACCAGCTGTTTCCAGATGCCAGTCACTAGTTCCACCTTCTTGGTGACATCACACATGCCATTAAAGATGGCAAGCGATGATTGGTCGTGAAGTAACATGTATTCTGATATGTTTCTTATCCACGACATGACAAAAATTTAGGAGTCAAAATCACATAATCTGACACAGTGACTATCTTAACAAACAAAAATATTGTGTAGTATGAACCCAGCACAAAGGTGCAATTTCTTAATTAAACACAAGAGCTAATGAGATTTGAGAGCGGTGTCCGAGGGAACTTTGAATATAGCATATAGACTACCTTCATGGTACATCATACCTTGGAGGTAAAAATCCCTATCCACTGCAGAAAACAGCAGCTCAGACATTCTGCGTGACATTTTATTTTGTGTTTCAAAGAAGAAAGAATATACAAAGATAAATAAGTGCAAATAGCCCATCTTTTGGTAAAGGTTATTTACACAAACTCTGTCCATTTGACTGGATAAGCCCAAAATTACAAAAGAAACATCTATTAACAGGAACAGTGGTGTGGAGTATAAGGACAGTGGATTTAGTTTTTGATGAGACCAACCCAAGTTCAAATCTGCCTTTTTCTGATCCCATTCTTCGCCCTATTCCTATTTCATATCAGCATGGAAAGGCTTTAATTTTAAATAAAAATGAAAAAAATATTTGAAAAGTGAAAATAAAGTGTTAGTTATAAAGGGTTAGTTCACCCAAAAATGAAAATGATTGCGTGAACTATTGAGGTTTCAAAATACTTAATGTATGACGTAATGAAGCCTTGTTTTACTGAAATCATGTGATTTTGGCGCTCTGAACCACTGATTCGAAACAAATGATTTGTAAAACTTTTGTTATTTTTGCCAAACAAAATGTTTGGTGCACAAAAAGTATTCTTGTCGCTTTATAATATTAAAGTTGAACCACATGAACTGTAAATGAATATGTTTTTAGTAGCTTTCTGGGCATTGAAAAGGGGAGTGTTATTGTTGGCGATGCAGGCCTCACTGAGCCATTGGATTTTATCAAAAATATCTTAATTTGTGTTCTGAAGATGAACAAAGGTCTTACGGGTGTGGAACGACATGAGGGTGAGTAATTAATGGCATAATTTTCATTTTTGGGTGAACTAACCCTTTAACAGTTATTTAACAGGCTGTGATGCACACAACTCATATTGTTACCACGCTCAAAATCATGGCTCTCTTCCTGGACCTTCAAGGACATGTTTACTGATCAGTAAAGTCTCAAAAAGACAGCATCCATTTATGATTTTAATAAATATACTGAATTTGTTGTTATTATTGCATGCTGTTTTACAATGTACTGCAATACACTGAGATACAAATAGTATCTGCCACATCCATAAGGCTGAACACATCATAGATAAATCACTCAAATCCAGAGGTTTTGGATGATAAACCAGCAGGGATGAGAAATAATAGTGGCTCCACTGCAGCCATGCTATATCTGTATGCTACTGAAATAATGACTGTTCACTATTGAAATTTTACTCTTTTGTTATATTGCTGGTAAAAATGTACTTGACATGAAATACGTTTTGGAAATTGACAAACTTTGTTTGGGGAATTTACTTGTATGGGGAATTTTTGTACTTTTAAATTAAATTTAACTGACTGAAGGGAGTTTAATACAATATTAAAAACTTAAATCAACAGCAGCACCCAAAACATACATTCTCTGTTACATTAATATACATATTGACCAAAAATCGTGCTATTGAATCTTAAAAAATAGTAATTGACATGTTATGTCAACAATCCGCTGTCTGCACTACAGTAGATGCTATAATATACTGTGCTTTGCACAATGAGAGTGGTGTAATGTAATTATAATCTATAGAAATGTATTTAATTAAATTTAAATTAATCTAATCTATAGAATTAACTTCATGTATAAATCTCAACCATTAGCACAAAATGTCTTTATATAGCTATGTGGTGGTAGCACTTGTGTAAAATATGTGTGCTTAGTAGTATTGAATGTGCACTTCTAGTGTACTTCAAATCTTAAACATATCTATTTTTTTAAATTGTACTTGCAGATAATATACTATTAATGAAATAAAAGGCCCCACTTTAGTTTATTTGCAGAAAGTACACTTTCATGACTGTGTCTAACCCACTTAAGTAGCTTATAAAAGCACTCTAAGTTCAGCTAATTACATTTAAAATAAATGTAAACTATCATATATTTTCATTTAACTGCAATTAACTGTAATGATGACTCAGACAAACTGGGATTAAGATCCATGTTTGGTTTATTTAACAACAGTGTACAGACAGGTGACACAGACAGGCGTAGGTCGAATAACAGAGAATAACAACAGCCATGTAGACAGAGCAGTAATCATGGTCATAACAGGCAGAGGGTCAGGGCAGGCAGCAGACAGATAAATACAATATCCAGATGAACAAGGCAGGGTCAAAAGCAGGCAGCAAGAATTGCAAAAACAATAATCAAAAAGAGTCAATCCAGTGTTGGGGGTAACACAGTACAAGTAACTTGAGTTACGTAATCAGATTACTTTTTTCAAGTAACATTTTCAAATAAGTAACGCAAGTTACATTGGTTTCCCATGTATTGACTGCCAGATCTCCATGTTGAGAGGAATCGTGAGTAAGTGCAGAGGAGCTGTGTGCACCGTGTGTAAACATAATGGTTATAGTAGTTCTAAACTAAAAATGAGCATTTACAAATCTCACTTGCACAAAAACAGTCAATATTCCTCAAAATTAATAAAAACAGTGAAATGCAATCTCAGAATATTGCACAAACCTGCAATAATTAAATATATTAAATTAAACAAATATACTTTATGTATTTAATCTCACTTTATTAACCAATGTCTTTGCTGCTGACCTTCAATGATCCAATTCAGCCATACCAATAAGCAAAAATTACTTTAGATAAACATCACATTTGTGTTTTATTTTTTTTTAAATTTGTATTGCTGAAGTAAGAGTGTTGAACTTTATTATTCTGGGTCCTATTCTTCTTTAATCCAGAATGGCAAACAAGCAAGCCCAGCCCAGGTGAGAAAAGTATCGCAAAAGTAATGTAATGCATTACTTTTCATAAAAAGTAACTAAGTAACGCAATTAGTTACTTTTTTAGGGAGTAACGCAATATTGTAATGCATTACTTTCCCCTAAACTGTAATAGTAACTTTCCCACAATATTGTAATAGTAACTTTCCCCAACACTGGTCAAAACCAGCAGGACATTTGTGGGAGAAAAATAAGCACATGGGTATAGTTTAGGAGTTTACCTAGACGTTGGGAGAGGACAGCACCGATTCCTGTGTTTGAGGCGTCTACTTCGACCATGAACGGGACGTTGGGGTCAGGATAATGTGAAGCAATTCTTAAAGTCGTCGAATGACTGAATAGCTGCAGCTGACCAGCAAAGATTGGTTTGTGGATTGTGTTTCTGAAGCTGAGGTGAACCATGGATGACTGGATTGTGAGAAACACATAGAAAACAATATGTTTGAATTATGTATCATGTAAGACCAGTGTGTGACCACTTAATAAGGTCATTAAGAAATAATTCACACAGAAACAACATATGAAGAACAGTGCCCAAGTTGGGATGCTCAGACAAACAATCTTTTGAAAGTCCCTTTATGCTTTTGAAACCCAACACCTACATTTCTGACTGGTATAAAAATTATAATGAAATTTAAAGTATTGATGAGAATTTAAGAAAAAGAGACTAGAAGGCAAACCTAATGAAACGGAAGAAATAAGAAACTTTTTTTTTCTCTAGGGTAATCAGAGAAGTGATAATATTTCATATTATTACTGTTTTTACTTTATGATTTTAGGTTATTGACCATGATAGTAGAATCTCCCACTAAGTTCACGAGAACATTCATGAATTTACACCTTTTAAAAGGACATTCCAAGGAAATGTAGAGGAATGTCCAGCCACACAGAGGTGGTTTGTAAAGCGCTGTAGTGCGTGCTGGATATTTGGCAGCGTGGCTGTGCGTGACTAGCAGAGATACACCTGTCTGCTGCTCAGGTAGGGGAGGGTGTGAGCACGCAGGGGCCTGCCTTCAGAACAATGACTGCCATTGTGACGAGCTCCGACTGCAGACGCGCAACTCACAGAGAGGAGGAGAACCCAGCCCGGCCTGGCTCATGCACACACACGCACACACACGTGTGTGTACACACACACCCTGTGAGCACACATGCTTTATTTATAATTCTACATTCACCTGAGCTTCTATGGAAGAAATTTACTTACATCGCAAAGTGGCAGTCAGCTTAGTTTGGTGTCAACTCTAGTGTGAACAGCTCTCAGGGTTGTTTATGAATTATTTGATCAATGTATGCACTTCTGCTGATAGGATTGTTATCCGATCAAGGAAAGGTGTGAACACCTTCCAAGATCCATTCGAGATGGATAGCAATCTGATC
Organism: Ctenopharyngodon idella; assembly: GCF_019924925.1. NCBI lineage: Eukaryota > Metazoa > Chordata > Actinopteri > Cypriniformes > Xenocyprididae > Ctenopharyngodon > Ctenopharyngodon idella. The sequence goes on along the minus strand of NC_067222.1, from coordinate 47,890,389 downwards.
ATTCAGCACATGGTTTGATAAGCATGCAAGATCAGAAGAATCAGCCAGTCATTAATGCCTCTAGTTGTTGGGGTCATGCAGCTAAACTTTACTCGTCTCATACCATACAGCAAGCGATCAAGAATGAGACTGATATATGGGGTGAAGTGAATGTGCCACATAAATTTCTAAATTGCTAAATTGACATTAGCATCATCATGTAAGTATGGAAACTTGTTTCTGTCACTGAATAAAAAATAAAAAAGGTAATTGTGACTTTTTATCTTACAATTCTGACATTTTTTCTAGCAATTGTGAGTTAACATCTCGCAATTCCGACTTTTTTTAGAATTGCAAATTTTTTAGAAAAAAGTCAGAATTGCGAGAAAAAGTCAGAATTCTGAGAAAAGAAGTCAGAATTACGATAAAGTCAGAATTGCGAGATATAAATTCACAATTGCGAGAAAAAAGTCAGAATTGCAAGATATAAACACAACTGTGAGAAAAAAAGTCAGAATTGTGAGGAAAAAGCGTCAGAATTAAAAAGTCGCAATTATCTTTTAAATTGTTTTATTCCATGGCGGAAACAAGCCTCCATATGTAGGCTAACTGAGTGATATTTGCATATAATGTGGGAATATATGACCGGATTTATGTGGCCATGGAAATGGAGTGTACTTACCCAACTAAATATAACTGTATTCTAGTGGAAATTTCCAAACACTTTTGTATCAGTGAACAATAAGACTTAACACTTCAGGGAAACCTTTCTTTCCAGTGACATCAAATAATAGTATAAACTAAAAAAAGAATATGGTTCAGGAAATCCCCAATGTGAAACACACATATCCATTTTTTTTCTGACATCAGAAAATAAGAAAGATGGTACTAAAATTCTCCTTCATTTTTCAATAGTTTTAAAAAAAATTTCTTATGTATAATAACCCACACAAATGAGCTTTACTGTTACCCCAAATTCCTCCGTCAATTCATTTCTGCACTGATTTGACTGTGTGACCTGTGGTTTGTGATAAGAGAATACTACCACTGAAATTCCACTGACATGAAACCCTGGATTTCTTCCTGCAGGAGTGTATGTGTGAGTGTGTGGGTGTGTGTGTGTGCTGTCTTCATAAAGGTAGTATTGTTAAGTTGCGTGCGAAGCTCATGCTGGAGGCTCTGTTTCTCCGCCCACTTCTGTAAACCACAGCCATTTCTCCTCTCCTCCCCCCCCTCTTTGTTACAGGTAAACATTTGATGTCCGCACGCAATCCCTGGAGAATCTCCGCCCTCTCCTTCCCCAGATCATTCTCAGTCTTACTCACACACGCACACGCTTCTTCCTCATTCCACCGACATTCCTGTCCTCTCTGACTCAGCACCTGCTCTCCTGAGCTCTCACTTTCTCAGACTCTTTTTTTATTTTATTTTTGTGCTTTCATTTTTTATTGGACACATAAAAACAACAACAACAACAAAACTCAATTTTGATCAAGTTTACAAAAATTATGTTTCGATGGTTTAATCTGTCTGTAATGTTAGTGCACCCAGCTGCCTTTTAGCAACCAGCAGTACATCAATCTCCAGAGATACAGTATCATGTTCATTATGAACAGTGCATCAGAGCAACTTTACTCTTGTCACGCAGTGTCTTGTTTTATGTGGCTACACATAAGAATCTGAAATCACTCCCTATACTAATTGAACCATTTTAATGCAGATGCTATTTGCACCCTGGTCTAAAGCAGTGTTATTTCGTTGACAAATAATTTTCATCATAATTTTCTTCAAAGACGTTTTCAATGACGTCAATAAATAAAAACGAGACAAAAATAAAACGCTTCTCAGACATCAGCGCATGAGTACTGAACTGAACTCTCTTTTGCGTCTTTCCGCGTTTAAACAGACAAATGCACAAAAAACGTAAACACAGTAGGTTATGTCTTAAAGGGTTAGTTCACCCAAAAATAAAGTCATCAATTACTCACTCTCATGTCATTCCACACCCGTAAGACCTTCGTTCATCTTCGGAACACAAATTAAGATATTTTTTGATGAAATCAGAGAGGTATATGACTCGTCCATAGACAGCAATATAATCAACACTTTCAAGGTCCAGAAAGGTAACAAAGACATCGTTAAAACAGTCGACGTGACTGCAGTGTTTCAACTTTAATGTTATGAAGCGATGAGAATACTTTTTGTGTGCAAAAACAAAACAAAAATAAGAACTTTATTCAACAATCTCTTCTTTTCCCTATCCTTATGTAGTTGCTGCAGTAAGCACAGTGAAGGCTTTCGTATTTACGTCGGAACGCCGGCTCAGTATTGGCCAAAGCTGGTCACGTGAGCAGGACAATGCATGCGTGTGATGCTGACACAGGAGCTGGCCAATAATGAGTCGGCGTTCTGACATAGAACCTGGGAGCGCTGGACGTAAACAACGCTATTGTTGAATAAAGTCCTTATTTTTATTTTGTTTTTGCGCACAAAAAGTGTTCTCGTCGCTTCATTATATTAAGGTTGAACCACTGCAGTCAAGTCGACTTTTTTAACAATGTTTTTACTGCCTTTCTGGACCTTGAAAGTGGTGTTTAAATTGCTGTCTATGGACGAGTCATATACCTCATCAAAAATATCTTAATTTGTGTTCCAAAGATGAACGAAGGTCTTACGAGTGTGGAACGACATGAAGGTGAATAGTTAATGACAGAAATTTCATTTTTGGGTAAACTAACCCTTTAAGTGTATGTAAACAGTGGGAGAATATTGGATGTGTATCAGTGTATTGGATCTGTGCATCCGGCCTTAAAATGACAGCAGCCTAATAAACCTGCTGTTGTATGTCATTAATGTTAATCAAATAACAAAATAAAAATTAAAAAAATCACTCAACTTTAATAGCTTTATTAAGGATCAATTTATATTTAATTTATACAAATACATATGCCTGCTTGAAAGAATGAAGAATGCTGTATGCAAGTTGTTAAAGAATGCATATATCAATTAAAAAGAAGACGTTCTTGTTTCTTTATGAGAAGTAGCTTTATTTAATTTGATATGTCACAGCAGTTAACCATAATAAAAGTACCATAATATATTTCAAACCATAATATATTTCATATTAACAGGTTAATAGTTATTTTCTCCAGGAGTACACTTGCAAGAAAAAGTATGTGAACCACTTGCAGAATCTGTGAAAATGTGAATAATTTTATCAAAATAAGGGAGATAATACAAAATGCATGTTATTTTTTATTTAGTACTGTCCTGAGTAAGATATTTTACATAAAAGACGTTTACATATAATCCACAAGACAAAAAATAGCTGAATTTATTAAAATAACCTCATTCATAAGTATGTGAACCACTGATTCTTAATACTGTGTGTGGTTACCTGGATGATCTATGACTGTTTTTTTGTTTTGTGATGGTTGTTCATGAGTCCCTTGTTTGTCCTGAGCAGTTAAACTGAGCTCTGTTCTTCAGAAAAATTCTCCAGGTCCTGCAGATTCTTCAGTTTTACACCATCTTTTGCATATTTGAACCCTTTCCAGCAGTGACTGTATGATTTTGAGATCCATCTTTTCACATTGAGGACAATTGAGGGACTCAAACACAACTATTAAAAAAGGTTCAAACATTCACTGATGCTCCAGAAAAAAAACATTATGCATTAATAGATGGGGGGTGAAAACTTTTGGAATTTGAAGATCAAGATAAACTGTATTTAATTTGTCTTCCGGGAGACATTAAAGTATCTTCTGTTGCTTCCGAAGGGCAGTACTAAATGAAAAAAAATGTATATTTAAACAAAATAAGTAAAATTTGGACATCTTCATCCTGTTAAAAAGTTTTCACCCCCCGACTCTCAATGCATCGTGTTTCCTTCTGGAGCATCAGTAAATGTTTGAACCTTTTTTAATAGTTGTATTTGAGTCCCTCAATTGTCCTCAGTGTGAAAAGATGGATCTCAAAATCATTCAGTCACTGTTGTAAAGGGTTCAAATATGCAAAAGATGGTGGAAAACTGAAGAATTTTTGGGACCTGGAGATTTTTTCTGAAGAACAGAGCTCAGTTTAACTGCTCAGAACAAACAAGAGACTCATGAACAACCATCACACAACAAAAAAACAGTCGTAGATCATCCAGGTAACCACACACAGTATTAAGAATCAGTGGTTCACATACTTATGAATGGGGTTATTTTAATAAATTCAGCTATTTCTTTGTCTTGTGGATTATATGTAAACATCTTTTATGTAAAATATCTTACTCAGGACAGTACTAAATAAAAAATAACATGCATTTTGTATTATCTTCTTTATTTTGTTAAAATTATTCACATTTTCACAGATTCTGCAAGTGGTTCACATACTTTTTCTTGCAACTGTATATAATAAGTTTGAAAATTTTAGAGAAATCGATGCATTACAATTTAACTAAACCCATTTGATTTTAGTCGACTATATCTTCTGTAGATTTAAACTAAAATCGTATGATATTTACATCTGGTTTTATAGACAGGGCTTAGATTAAGCCAGGATTAGGTCTGTCTACACTGGATGCGACAAAGTGCCCATTGCAAAACATTTGTTGGAGATTTGACGCTCAGGTTGCGCCACATCCAGTGTAGACAACATCACTGATTATAATGGGTTCTATTGTCTTTTGCTGTGCCGCTCGTGTCCGGTGTAGACACAGTGTTAGTTCAGTTAGGGTATTGAAGTAGCCTTTATAAACGTGCCTTAGACAAAAAAAAAAATTACCGGTGTGCATCTTGAGAAAAAACAATGGCACTGACATATTTTAAATTACATTAATGCAAGTTGGTTTTCATTTAAAACAGCTCAAACATGCATTTTAGTCTAGGACTAGGCTTAAGCTTTGTCTGTGAAATGGGGCAATAGTCGACTAAACCTAGATTAATGCTAAAACAATTCAGATTACTAAGATATGACTAAAACTAAAAGGCATTTTAGTCAAAAGACTAAAACTAAATCAAAATTTGCTGTCAAACTTAACACTGGTCCAAGGAACAACGCTGGTGCAAATAGTGGCAGATTGTATTTGCACCCCAACTTAAATGCTAACATTATACATCAGGCATAGCCTGCTTCCGGAGAAATATCTGCCTGCAGACTTCAGTTTCAACCCTGCTCCAACACACCTGCCTGTTATTTTCAAGTAACCCTGAACACTTTAATTAGCTGCTTCAGGTGTGTTTGATCAATGTTGGAGCTGAACTATGCAGGATGGTAGTCTGGTTGGCTACCCTGCGTGTTTACTGTAATTAGAGTTCTACAGAAACCCCACAACAAACCGCTATTCCTAAACCTAACCTGCAAAAATTAAACACAGTTTAACCATGGTACAATAGAAGAAGTTCTTCCTCAACAGAGAAGTAACATCTAGATTTGAGATGTTTAAATTTGATAAAACACAAATTGATAAAACATCCTTTAAAGATTGTCACACAGAAATAAATGAATTATGCAGAAACATAAGCATTTTCTCTGTTTCCCTTTCAGGGGCAAAGTGTATCAATTTCTCCTCTTTCCATTCGGACTGTGCCTTGTTCCTTACAAAATGCTTCCTTACAAAATGCATGGATGCAGCGCTGACGCCTTTGAGTCTTTGGGGCATCTGCTTCTGCAGTTCTCTTGACGACTATCTGGTGTTAACACTTTTGTCCTCAAGCATTTGAAGGACCTGGGGCTGCAAGAGAACTTTGAAAAGAATGTTCTGTTGCCACAGAAACAGATGTGATTTCTTGGTTTGGAGCTGGATTCAGTAAATATGTGGGCACGCCTGTTGCCTGCACTCGATCAGTACTGCAGTGACTAGTGATGTTCAAGAGTCGGTTGTTTCATCCACATGGACCATTACAAAGGATGTTGGATGTCAGACCCATTCACATGTGGATGAGATCACAGTCGGGACTGAATCTGCCTCTCTTGCACCCTCAATAGATGATCAGATTGATGGCCATGGACAGCGTTGGGGAGTAGTTAACTACATGTAGCGACGCTTCTAACTTAACTACATTTTTCAGTAGCTTGTCAGTAGCTCAGCTGCTTTTAAAAGTGTTGCTTTTCCAGTAGCTAACTACTTTCTCCAGCAAGTAGCGGTGTAGCGCAATCAAAAACTACATTATGTTTTGCTTTTTGACGAACCTGTAAATGCATTGAAGCAGCGCAGTGTCTTCTTATTAAATCACAAACTAAAATCGTGCATTACCGCCATCTATTGTTACATCACGCATCTTGCGGCTTTACAGTTCACTGAGAAGAGATTGTCCGATGATTATGTAAAGGACGTACAGGGGTGGGATGATACTTCATACAAATCGACTAGTAAAGGTTACACTTCATTTATAAAAACCAAAGATTAAAACGCTGTCTTCAATCAAGACTTCAAGCATATACAGGTGAATAATAACCCTTTTAAATTTATCTTGCTTTCAAATGTCTGTTTCTAATTTTATTAGAGTGGTGGCCCACCACAGTTTATTCTGTCTCACCACAGTTTTGTAATGAACCTAAAAATCACTAACTTGGGCTTTTGCGTCATTGCTTTGGCAAAGCATCCATCAATCGAACGGAAAACAAAATCGCGATATAGCTTAGTGTGCTTATCACACATCAAAAGCTGTGATCTAATTAAATCGGTTGCGGCGGGTTTAAGCAGCTCATGATTCGCGTCACAGAGTGGCTCTGTTCACCGTATCCTGTGTATCCAATTTATGTTGCATACGTTATTACATATATACATTTATTACTCCTTTTCAATTTTACTTGAGTGAAAGTACAAAAGTACTTGATTTTTAATGTACTTAAGTAAAATGTACTGATTGAATGTTTATTTTTTAATTTTATATAGGCCACTTATATAATTTAATTTTATATTATATATTTTATATAATCTTATTGCTCATAATAATTATGATTGATTGTGAATTGTCAAATAGCCAGCACTAGTCAGTATGGAAGATTAGAGATTAGTTGATGCATATATAATATGTAACAAACAATATAAAACAACAATATAAAAACAGACGTCATAACATTTTAAGAAATTGCTACAGCAGCAAGGGAGATGAATGTGCATGCGTTATTTTAATTGATATTAATTTCTGCAGTCTATTTAAAAATATTTAATTTAATTATTTAAAAAATGGTTTTGAATGAATGATTCAATGACTCACTCATAACTATTTCACTTGTTTCATTAGTGGATGAATCAGTGTTTTTGAACGAATCTTTTGAATGAATCATTCAATGTCAAATAAATTTTTAACAGTCACTTGTCGCCTCCTAGTGGCTTAACGATGTAATCGATACAACCGTTATTTGAAGTGCCAGTTTTAAAATGTGATTTGCTCTGTTTTGATCGCTAACGTAGACTTTCGTGTTTATATCCAAACTATAAACTTTTATCTCAGTACTTCTGTGATAATTTGGATATTTGTAACACATAAATAACAATGCTGTGTGGTTCACTTGCTTTCTCTGGCTCAACACAGATACAGAAAAATCGATGTCATTTAGAAATGAGATCGCGATCTGTAGGCATATTGATGTGGAGATTGATGCTGTAAAGAGAGCGCCCTTTACAGCAGATTTAGTTCACAAACAACTGACAGTTGTGACCTAAATATGAATTTCAGTTACAATAATTAATCCTAAAATTTAAAATTAGTAACTTACTTTTCGCCATCAGTCGCGTGCGCACTCAGAGGATCAGCAGTTCTTGACTAATTTTCAGTCAGATTTGTAAATTCAGTTCACTGGAGGCTCGCTCTGAACGGATCATTGAATCAGTGAGTTGTTGACTCGAGAACAGCTGCAATAAGATCAGTTCAGTTCGCGAGTTGTTTGATGTGATTTGCGAACCGATTTTACAGGATGATTGAAGAGAATTGCTTTTGAGTCTCTGGGCATGTGACGATTTCTTCATTTAAAAATTTAAAAATAATGAGTAACGATATGTGGAGTAAAAAGTACAATCTTATGCTTTGGACTGTAGTGAAGTAAAAGTAAAGTTGCTCAAAAATACTTAAGTAAAGTAAAGATACTTGAAAAATGTTCTTAAGTCAAGTAACGAACTTAGTTACTGTCCACTGCTACTTTTTGATAGTAACAAAGACTATAAAATAACACAAGACGCGTCATTCATATTGTTTTGAATGGGAGAAAGTGCAACGGGCAATATGGCGGAATAAGTCCCGCCTTCTAAATAAGAGCCAATCGCCGATTGGTAAAGTCACTGCAGCGGCCAGACACGCGCCTCGAAATAGAGTACCTCAGAGATGACGTGTTTTTGTATGCAAAACCCGGAAGCGAGTTAGTATTTTAGGACTTCCGGTTCCATCGCCCTAAAGTCTACAGGTTTTTTGAATGGGTTTTTGCTAAATCGCCTGAAATAAGGTCTTTGGTTAACAAAGCCTCTAAATATTTTCACGTTTTGATCAATGACATAAAACACACCAGTTATAACCCACTTGTGATTTTTTAAACCTTTATTGTGTCTTAAAAACGGCGGTTGCTAACAAGTTGCTAAAAGGAACTACTTACTTTGGCGGGGACTTTAGACGTCATCATGACAAACAGGACATTCGGACAGCATTTCTCATAAAAAAGTGGAAATATGTGAAAAATGCATAGGCTTTCGATCGAGGGAACCTGTGTGCCGCTAACTTCCGGGTTGGCCTACAAAAACACGTCATCTCTGAGGCACTCTAATGAGTCACGAGAGACGTGCATTAAGGATTGAGCATGCGCATTAGCTTGATCCATCCTGAAAAATACAGGTTTTTTGTCATGATTCGAGCGTTTAGAAACAAAATTTACGAGACAGTTGTTGTCAAATTTCATTGGTGATTTCAAATATGAAATTTATTCGAAAGCTTGGCAAACAGCTTTGGAGAATTTGATGTTTTTCCATTCAAAGTGATAGGAGCTGCACTTGAATGGCCGAGAGGCGTTTCAGAGATGCCCGCCTTATGAAACAACTTGTCTTAAAGGAATTTTGGATAGTAACTTGTAGTGTAGCTAACTACTTTAATTTATTTAATTAGTAGCTTGTAGCTTCTCAAACTACAGTTTCAGGGTAGCTTCCCCAACACTGGCCAATGTACACGGCATCAGTTTTTGAGACTGTTCGCTGTGGTTCTCACTATCTCATCTGGCTTCCCTGGGCATCAGTGTGTTTGTGCATTTGTGGCTGAGAGGATGTCTGTGTGAATAGATGCAGTAGATCATTTTTATTATTTAAATAAGCTTTATGTTACACATCAAATGACAAGGAAATGTATAATTTAAAATAATGTTAATATAAAAAAGAACAATGCAATGTGCTTTCCATTTCCAGTGTGATGATATGAAGAATTTTAAATCATATTTAAATCATAATCAATATTATATATATAACTCATGATTGAAATGTTTGTCTTGTGTTACAGTTTCACATATTTAGATTCCATTCTGGGTTCTCATCCATTCCTATTATAAATAAAACAGGACTTTAAGAACAGAGCCACAAGAGAACAGTTGATACAACTGTATACAATAGATTCTAATAGTCCACACATACCTATTTCTAAAATTACAAACACAAGTTTCCTCATGAATTCTTTGCTGTGAAGCTGTGCGCAATGAATATTGTATTTGTTTCACTTACAACAAGTTCACTATTGTTTGGTTAGCCTCTCACTGGTCTGGAAAAGCCATTCAAACCAGATAATCTGTCTGCGGCTTGTCAATGCACCATAGTGTTCCTCGCGCTCAGACCAGGGTCTGAGACAATGGGCCCATTTGATTAAGAATATGAAGTGATTGAAGGCAGAGAATAAAGGAATAGTTCTTCCCCTGCTGTATTTGTTCAGGGACAAACAATCTTGTTCTTTAATATGAATAGTAGCCCGCTTTCTCTCTCTCTTTCCTATTTTGTTAAATCAAAGACAACCAAGAACAATGGCCATTGTCCAGGCTGCCAACGGTCCTTTGAAATGTACCAGTTAGTGGCACAAGCCTTAGTAGACCACATTGTCTTGCTTTATAATGTAAGGTTGGTTTGGGTTTGACACCTCTGAAGAACACATCAGTGGTGGCACCAGCAGAGATCCAGATATTGGTCACGCAATATGAATGGAAGTCAATGGAACAAACAATGTAGTGTCCAATGTTCTGCATGTTTCAAAGTTTACTGTGTTCATTTACACATATTAATTTTTTTTTCGTGTGTCAGACTGCTGCTCCACACAAACTCCATCTCTGCATTTTGCTTATAACGTGCATTTAAGAATGCAACGTGAACCAGATTCACTTTATTTTTACAATTTCCAACATACAGTGCTGCTTGAAAGTTTGTGAACCACTTGCAGAACCTGTGAATAATTTTAACAAAATAAGAGGGATCTGTCACAGACACGCCAGGCTCTACACTCACCCAATCACAACGCACACTCCCTCTCCTGAGTATTAACCAGCCACACCTGACACTCATCAGCACTCATCACCACAGCAGCATAAAACACACTCCTGAACACTCACTCTCTGTCCGGTCTCGTTATTGCATACTACCTGTTATGCTTACCTCCAGGACTCCTTTAAACAACTACTTACCTGTCTCCAGCGTCCTCTGTGATCCCTTGTGTCTCCACGTCTCCTGTGAGTTCCAGTGTGTTCGTCTGCTCCACGTCAATCTGCATCCGCGCTCCCTGAGAAAACAAAGACAAGTATCAGATCCAGTATCACGTCCCGTCAACATATCCATCTGCTTCAACTCACCTGCACTCTGTCTGCACGCTCTGTTGTACTTCAATAAACCCTGTTTACACTTACCAGTGTCTCTGCTCCCTTCTGTACGTAACAGGATCATACAAAATGCATGTAATTTTTTATTTAGTACTGTCCTGAGTAAGATATTTCACATAAACGATGTTTACATAAAGTCCACAAGACAAAAAAATAGCTGAATTTATAAATATGACCCAATTCAAAAGTTTGTGAACCCTTGATTCTATAATGCTGTGTGTGGTTACCTGGATGATCTATGACTGTTTGTTTGTTTTGTGATGGTTGTTCATGGTTGTTCTTTTCACACTGAGGACAATTGAGGGACTCAAACACAACTATTAAAAAAGGTTCAAACATTCACTGATGCTCCAGAAGGAAACACGATGCATTAAACTTTTTGAATTTGAAGACATTGTCAAATGTTGCTTCCGAAGGGCAGTACTAAATGGAAAAAAAAAAAGAAAAAAGATATTTAAACAAAATAAGAAAAATTTGGACATCTTTATCCTGTTCAAAAGTTTTCACCCCCTGGCTCTTAATGCATCTTGTTTCCTTCTGGAGCATCAGTGAATGTTTGAATCTTTTTTAATAGTTGTGTTTGAGTCCCTCAATTGTCTTCAGTGTGAAAAGATGGATCTCAAAATCATTCAGTCACTGCTGGAAAGGGTTCAAATATGCAAAAAATGCTGGAAATATGAAGAATTTTCAGGACCTGGAGGATTTTTCTGAAGAATGTTGGGCAGTTTAACTGCTCAGGACAAACAAAAGACTCGTGAACAACCATCACAAAACAAAAAAACAGTCGTAGATCATTCAGGTAACCACACACAGTATTAAGAATCAAGGGTTCACAAACTTTTGAGCGGGTCGTTTTTATAAATTCATCTTTTTTTTTTTTTTTTTTTTGTGGACCATACATAAACATTTTTTTATGTAAAATATCTTACTCAGGACAGTACTAAATAAAAAATAACATGAATATTGTATGATCCCTCTTATTTTGTTAAAATTATTCACATTTTCACAGATTCTGCAAGGGCAAAAGTTGTCAGCATTTTACCAGATTCGTGAGCATGCAGCCTGTAGTGTACCGGAAAAAAATCCAATATGTAGGAGACGTGTGCTTTTTTTTTCGCCCAATCCAGTTCAGTGCAAACTCCGCCCCGCTGCCGATTCAAAATATTTAATTACTTGTGTCAATCACCGTGATACACACAATGCTACCCCCAATACTAACCCCTAACCCTGCAGTATCCCCTAACCTTAACCTGGTTTGGGGGGAAAAAAATAACGTGTCCACTTCTATTTGGATTTAATCCAGTATGTCATCGCGATACAGGCTGTAGCGAGGTCATCTTGGGACTTGAAATAAGAAGTGTGTATAGTAGGAGCCGTAGTCATGAGAAATTGAGTCCCCCTCCAGGAATCGGGTCTCTATTAGGACCCAGAGGATAATGCCTGATCAAAAGTTATCTTGATGTCTTGACTAATTATAACCAATTTCACTATTGTATGATGTTTATTACATTAAGTGCACAAACAACATGCTTGAAATATAAAATGAATGCCTATGTATTACATAATAAAACAAACTGGAAACACAACCATGCCTAAAAATGGGAACTATACTGGAAGCAAAAAAACATATCTAATATAATATAAGCTAAGCTAGCAGGCCAATCGGGTAAATGTATGCTATGCTAGTACATTAAAAAAAGGAAGAAATGAGAAATGCTTGATTTCACAACCCGTAACTTCAGTTATATATTATGTAATAAACCATGACATTAATGATCATTATAAAACATTTTAAACGATATAAATCATAACGTGATTTTGCAGGAATTATAATCAGGTGCTAAAAATACTACCTATTAAACTTCTGAATGCCTGTTCAGTGGTCACTATGTAACTAAGAGAAGACTTAAAATTGTGCTGCTTCTAAATAAGTGATAAAAAGCAGTTGCAAATGTTGTACAAAATACACATAGCCTATTCATCTTTGCATCAATAAAATGTGCAACACTTTATGTTTTAGTACCAAATTATATGTAATATATAATTAATTTAACTTTAAATTTAACGTTTTTATTGACATCTCGCAATTTCGGGGCACGCGAGTTCCCGAACATAATGCATGATGGGATACGCTTAGCCTCGAATACCGCTCCTTTCAAGATAGTGTGGGTTTAGTGTGCATTAAGGGCACTGCACTTGGGCAATTTTAAGACACCAGTCTTGTGCACTTTCTTCCTGTCGCATGCATGCGCTCTCAAGTGGCCAAGACTTGTGCATCCCTAAACTGTGAACAAATAATTAAAAAATAAAATAAAATAAATAAAACACTTACTTAAAATAAATATTTAATTTGTTTACCTTCATGTCATGTGATTATTAATCAACATCAGAGAACTGTGAACATAGAAATGTGTTGTTGAATTATTAAAATATTTACTTTGAAGTACTTACTTTAATATTTAATCTGAGAGGGAACATGTTAAAAGGGTTCAGTAGACAGAAAAAGTTTGGAAATCTCTGGGGTGCTTCTCATTTCTTATTTGTGCATCCTCACTTCCTAACTCAACCCCAGTTAGGATGCGAGGAAAGGATGTAAGGAACAAAAATGAGGACGAGGATTCCAAGCAATGATTATTTGTACATTGGAATATTCTTGATAACTTCAAAGCATTATCAGCTGCATTTAACAGATATGTCTGTATGTTGTTAAAGTTTGGTTATTTATGAAATTCATAATAAATAATAATAAAGCAAGATGCCCTGTTGAAATATGAGCTGTATGGTTTATTTAAACTGGTGCAAAGGTAAAACATAAATTAAAATTATTGTGACAGATATGAAGTGGGCGGTGGATATACTGTATGTGCGTCATGTTTTTTCTTCAGCATAGGACACACCGGTATATTCTCACTCATCGCTCCTCTGAAGCTTCCTCTTTCCTCGTTCCTCGCAGTCCTATTAGAGAATTGAGATGTCCTTAAAGATGGCTAACTTTGATCAATTTCAAGGTCACAGGTTGAAGAACAGAGGAACAAGGCAACGAGGAAGCATCCATTTGAGCATTTCCCTTAACAGAGTGGACGTATTGAGGTTGACCACATCAAGTTTGAAAGATACTGAAACATTTGTCAAAATAGACAGTTAAAATAATAAGAGGATCTCACTTCACTTGCCCGAGTTGTTTCCCTGCTGCTTTATGAAATGATGTCATTTAACTTTTCCAACTTTAATTTGAATGGAAAGTAGTCAAAAATATAACAGAGAGGACAATAACTTGAGAGACATGCTAAAAACCTTTTTTATAATTGATAAAATAAACGTAACAAATGAAAAACAAAAAAACAAAACCTCTATACATTAGAGAGAATCATTACTGATTTACCCAACAATGTAAAAATGTTGGAAAAACTCATGTAAGTGTTGTATTTATCATGAAAATGGGATACACAAGTCTGGGGACATAAGAAAAATGGTGATGTATGGTGGTTCAAAATGCTGTAAAATGTCTCAAATTATTTTTTTCAATCAACTTCAGTATGTTTAGAGTTCAAATGATGTTATTTATGACTAAAGGCATATTCACACCAAGAATAATAACTATAAAGATAATGATAAAGATGTAGTTCTAAAAATCGTTCTAAATATAATGGAATAGCACTGTCCACACCACAGCTATAACGATAACAATATAGAGAAACAATATCGTTGGGATAACTTTCAGAATGATTTTTTTCCAGCTGTTGAATGATAAAACACTGACAGCCAATCAAAATCCATTCGAATTTAAGGACTTGTGTATTTAAAATGGCAGATGTACGGTGTACATTTCAGGACAACCTCAGACCTCAGTCATACAACGAAAAGGCGTCATGCCTCAGTCTAAAAGGCTTCAGTCATCTGACAACACCATTGCGCCTCAGACTGAAAGGCTTCAGGTCTCAGGAAAAACGACGTAAGGCATCAGGTCTCGTACAATTACAGCAGGCATCGGATGAAACAGCCTCAGGCTGAAAGGCATCAGACATAAAGGCATCGGGCGAAACGGACTTAGAAGGAAGCGAATTGCCCCGCCTCATTGTGACTTCACATGTACACAGTTTTTTTAACTGTTAACCCTTTAGAACCTAAAGCTAAAATAGCCCGTTTTCACATATTATGTTTTTTTATCATAAAATTCTCTAACAATGTGCTATCTTCAAGTGTAAGGTGTCATTTTTTTCAGAAAACAACTGGCTTTCAATAAATTACAGTTATTGACCATTAATGTATATGGTGAGTTTGTAAATAGAATTTAAATAGACAAAAATAAAAAAAATAATAATAAATTTTCTGATTTTTATTTAGAAAAAAAAAGAGAAAAATGATGATCGAAAGAATCTAACACTTCAAACTTGAAAATTCAACTATATTACATATATACAAGTCATTTTGTGACACTTGGTTGCACAGTTTTCATTCAGGAGAATTTTTTTTCCATACACGCATACATATACTACATATGCACGCATCAGCACGCATACATTTACCGCACGGACACATTATACAGATGCACACACCAAATGCAAAATGCGAGTCTCACTTAGCCTCCTCCCAAGTCTTATAAAAAATCATCCCAATTGACTGTGTACTCCTTCGCCATGTTTTTGTTTGTTTCTTCTATTATTTATGCGATCCAAAACTCCCTAAACTGCAGCGCTCCATATCTCTACGTTCAAATCCTCCTTCCACTCGCTCTCCCCGAAAGCGGCTGCCATTTGCTGACGGAAGGCACAAAATTACCGTAATAACCCTTAAATTGCTGAAAAGCCCATGTTGTCTACTATCTGTAGCAATTTGAATTATTACGATGGCGCAAACGGTTCAAGAGTTACGGTAACATGAATACAGCTTGGTTGGATGTGTCGCCGACGGTTTTAAAGGGTTAAATGTTACACCAAGTTGTATAAAACAGATCCCACTGAGATTATTTTGTAAATTTGTATTATTCACTATAGTTATATTTATGTGTATAAAAAGTTAGCTAAATAACACATTGCAACTAGCTTGCATTGCAAACTATCGTGAACACTTAGCCTACGAAAATTAACCATGGTTTTATTATAGTAAGTGTGGTAACTATGATTTTTGTCGGATTGATACTATTTGTATAACAATGGTTTTACTACAAATACCATAAAATATAGTGTAGCAAAACCATGAGTGGTTACCATGGTTAACTACAATAACCATGTTCTTTGTTTTATTTGTAGTACAACCATGGTTAATTTTTATAAGGGAAGTAAAAAATCTTTCTAGCACAGCTGCTTTGTGTACAGAAGTTACCGAGGAAACGGCTTTATTTCTGCTGTTCCAGCACCACCTACTGTCAGAGAGTCGATTACATTTTAATTCAGTTCATTGCTGTTTTTCTGCAGTCCAATGTGAAAATCGGCATGTTCTTTTCTGTATAACTAGTGTAACCTAACCAGTGTAATAAAATATCAGGTAGCTTACCTTCGGCCCCTCTGTCTCTCTGAAATAGAAAATAATAAAGTAATCTATTGTATGAAGTAGGCCTACAATAAATGTGACGTGACTAGACGAGATGGCTGAATTGCAGAGCTGGTCAAACATATCCACATCGTTATGATCGGATACTTTCTGAACTGCTGTCATTTTTGTTGTGTGCACATATTTATAGAAACGCTGCTTTCAGTAGTGTTGGGATGTTGTAGATTGCTCTAAAAATTATTTCCAACTTTGCTTTACCCTAAACAGGGTAAAAAAGTCCATTTCATCCAATGCTTGTTTGTCTGATGCCTTTTAGTTTGAGGCTGTTTTGTCTGATGCCTTTTAGTCTGAGGGTGTTTTGTCCGATTCCTAATTGTACGAGACCTGACACCTGACGTTGTTTTTCCTGAGACCTGAAGCCTTTCAGTCTGAGGCACGGTGACATTTTGTCAGATGACTGACAGGAGGCATGACGCCTTTTCGTTGTATGACTGAGGTCTGAGGATGTCCTAAAATGTATACCGTACAGACGACATTGCGGAGAAGTTAATCGCCGAGGTCCAGAAAAATCCACCACTGTTTGACAAGTCAAACCCCCTTTTCAAGGATACTTCAAAGAAAATTAATATATGGAAAACAATCGGTCATACCCTCTGAATAACTGGTGAAAGTAAAACTCACTAATTTTACACCTTTTGTGAAGATCACAACATAATATGGTGCCCTGTGTGAGAACAACAACATAATTACAGGAAAGAAGGAAAGGAAACGAGGATGCACAAATAAGGAACTGAGAAACACCCTGTGTGTTTGTGGTGTGTGCATCAATGTAATGACCCTGGGCACATTGAACAAAAGCTTTTCTGCCCTATTCCGACTCACACAGAGCTGAATACAATGTCAGAATTTAATGTCAAAATTGCGTCAGTAAGGATTAAAGAGTGTTGAGGTGAATGAGGTGTGGAGACATAAAGCAGGTAAGTTTACTTAGAGTCACCCTGGAGGCACTTGTTTATTTAAAAGACAGCGAAAAATGAGGGGGTTGTACAATGTAAGAGAAAGTCTTGGGGTCTTGGCTGGTTGCAGTTGGAGCAGATGGGTGAGAGATGAAAAGTCAAGAGTTTTGATGTGTTGACGGTAAAGAGATTGATTCAGCATGGTAGGATCAATCACCCTCTGTAAAGGAAAGAGACAACACACTCTTCTCATGAAGTCAGAGCTAAACTGTCTCAGAGTTTGTTGTTCTTTCTTTCCTGGCCGGTTAATCAACTCAGTGCTAGCCAGGTGTTTTGATTTGGTCTCTTCATGCCTGGGTCTGCGGTTGCCAGGGGTGGCGCTGAAGCCCAACGTTTTTACACAAATCCTTCAGCCCAAATTATACTTCCTTTTTCCACGTTACAGTCTGCTGATGTCTCCGTACACAGTCCAGAGACAGATAAATAAGAGGGGTGAAAAATCAGAACAAGAGAGAGTGAGACCAGAGGAATATAAGTCAAGAGCCTTGATAAGAGTACAAAGACTCCCATACTCAAATGACAAAAGGCACACTTATTCCAAACATGAGGTCATTGAGCTAGAATAACAATAAAAAAGCAGCACAAAGACTGAAAAATACTGATCAAGGTATGAATGTTTCTATCAGCTGTGACTAAAATTTAACATGAAAATCTGTGTAGCATAGGCTGTTTTACAGCTATTACTAAACCTTACAGTGCACTTTTATGAGCATAGAAGATAGAGGAATTTATGAGGCCCCATTGTTCTTGAGATCTCCTTGGTGCTGATTTGGACCCAAAGTCCAGAGTCTACTGCCAACAAGAGAGGTGACACAGGCAGAAAACAGGGCAACACATAAAAATACAGAACTAGATAGTGACCTCACAAATACATTATTGAACAATATCATAAAATCTGTCAAAGAAAATGCCCATGTCAGATTTGACAGAAATTATATTTCACATATGTAAGTTTACAATTCTGTATTCGGCAGACACTTAAAGAGGACCTATAATGCCCCTTTTCACAAGATGTACTGTAAGTCTCTGGTGTCCCCAGAATGTATCTGTGAAGTTTCAGCTCAAAATACCCAACAGATCATTTATTATAGCTTGTCAAAAACATGCCATTTTTGTCCCTTTAAATGCAAATGAGCTGCTGCTCCCGGTTCCCTTTCCAGAAGAGGGCGGAGCTTTAACAGCTCGCGCTTCGGTTGCTCAACAACAACAAAGCTGGAGAATCTCACATAGCCAAAATGAGGATTGTCAGTAACGAGTCGGACACTGGAATCGGACACTGATGGAGAGACTCAGGAAGAAGTTACAACTTTTAGAATGCATCTGGACGTTTCTGAACGGTTAGTGGATAAATTTATGTAGTTGCTGTGGAGTTGATTCAACTCATTGACTAGCATGTGCCATCATGTTAATCTTTTGTGCAAATCCAGCATGGAATTGACCCTCGTTTGTGAAGCAGTCTGGAGTAAAATGACGGCATGGTAACAACACTCTACTACAACAACTCTTCCTCTTCTCTAAAGCAGCCCAACATGTTCTCACCCCCTTTGTTGGATGTTCTCGGGGGCAGGGTTTATGTAAATTGTGGGGTTTGTGATGTCACTATCCCGGTAAAAATCTTGTTGTAGTCCCTACCAGCTGTTTGTTGTAGCCCTTAAACAGAAAGAAAATATCTCCCTTTGCATTGAACTTTGAGCATCATAACTTTGCAGATGTTATGCTCTAACAGCAACATTACACACTAACACACTAACTAAAGTAAAAAAAAAAAAGTGAAATCATAATCAACCACCCCTTTAACAAGCAACTTACATTCAATTCAAATTCAAAGAAAATAAAGAATATAATGAAACTTACATTAAAGAAAATACCAGGTCATATTTTGATATTTTATATAAAGGCAATAAAGCCTGTTTGTAGAACCAATAAGACTAAATTTGAGCTCAACAAAACCTTTATGAAACTACCTTAATGTGAGATTTTGAAAGCATCATGCTTTCCAAGTGTCACGGATCTTGAGAAACTGAACCATATGGCCCATAAAACAGAGAATTCCAGCTATTTGAGGTTCTACACAGAGAAATCATCAGAAATATTTTGTTCTAGAAGTTGCTGTCCAGTTTGAACCTGCAGGCCCAGAAAAACCGACTGCAAAATAATATACTCCTACTGTAAATAAGTATAATGTCATAATTTGTCATCTGTCACATCTGTCTACAGTTTCCACATAATGCTAAAGCATTAATCCACTCAATTCAATGCATCAGTCATTTGGAAAGCTGAACACATGATGGTTCATAATAGATTTGCACATTTTCTAAAGAAAAAGCAAATTGTGAATTGTCTGGACAATTAAACATAACCCTAATAACAACAGTCAAGTTATGCCATATTTGTATAGTACATTTCACAATACTCATTGTTTCAAAGCAGTTTTTCAGGAAGGTATATAGTAACAGAAAGTCATACTATAGTGTTGATAATAGTGTAGTAATAATAATAGATAGTAATAGTGATACCACACTCCCAGTCCACATCCATTCATTTCTGTTTGTGTTGTGCAGCTCCCAAACAAGAAAAGCTGCTCTGTTTTTGGACAGTTCTTTTGGCTTTCCCAGAGTTCTCACTGGCATGCTGTCAAGATCCTGCCCCTAGAGAATAGATTAATGATGGTTAGTCACGGAAAGAAAACACAGACACAGAGAGAGAGAGAGAGAGAGAGAGAGAGAGAGAGAGAGAGAGAGGGAGAGAGAGAGCCGTTTTCAACACATTAGGTATAAGATTAAGAGTGAATGAGTGCATGTTGTGAATAATTTTAATAAACATTACCTGGCTTTTTTTGGCAACCTTACAGTAATTCTTTCTTTAAAATTCATTAAATAATAATAATAATAATAATAATAATAAAGATTTATAAAATTCAAAGTGGAAGAGTTATCATCCCCAGACTTAAACTAGAATAATGTAAAATGCCAGTCATATATTAAAGTAAAATTATTATTATTTGCTAATAGTTTAATACTTTACAATAAATTATAGTTCTTTATTTCTTATCTTTATTGTTCTCTTTCTTTATTGCTTTAATTTTCTCTGCAACAATTGTATTGAGATATGTCCTTGTCAGGTCTAGTAAGTTTTTGCATTCAGTTTATGCATTCAAGTAATTGTGACAGATGTAAACAAAATAAAATCTCTGGTTATGTTGGTAAATTAATCAAAAGTTGTAGGTATATCTAACAATCATTTTACAAAAAATTAATAACCCAGTTAACAATTCCCAAACCTAATAAGTGAATTGTGATTGTCAAATGTTTGTTTCATAAAGTTTAGTGACAACATGTTACAATGTTTACAAAGTATAATAACTGGTAGCCTACTATTTTTATTAGTGCTTGACACAAATTTCACGATTTCAATGCATAAGCTTGTGATACGATTCCGATCTTGATGCTATATCGATTCATTTGGATAAATATCAGGTACAGTAGCTACATGTTAATTTTTCTCAAGGAAAAAAATCTCTTAATAATGCTGTAAACATACAGGGAGCCCTGTGGTTAACATTAACAACTCAAATTAATAATACAACTCTTAGACATGTAAATCTGCTTTCTGTGCACAAATACTATATTTCACAATACCGTCTAAACATCTTCAGTGATCGTTGTGCAGCTGGGGGTCAGCTAGCTTATATACAGTGACCTTGCACAGTGTGGGGAAATGTGATTGGTACAGACTGGTCCAATCAATTGGTTGAAGGTCTTCATTGGTTTAATTAAAATCCATACTTTGTCAATGGGTGTGTTCAACTTCATGCAGCGCTGCACAGACCGAATGGTGTGTGACATCAAATACCACGAGAGCGACTTGAAAGCAAAGTCTTACGCTAAACGGTCTGCGCAGCATGTTGGCTTTTTTAATTTGGCATGAGATTTACTTGGGTAGTGTGAGAGTGTGAGACAGTGCCTGAAAGCTTGTCTCATGCCAAATGCGTTAGAGTTGGCAACCCTGCCAAATAACAATGACTTCAACACAATCTATGGTTTTTAAATTATATATATATATATATATAAATTAAAAAATTGAATAAACAATAAACTTTTTTGTTCTTTTCAGTTAGGCATGTCAAATATCTCCGAAATCATATTTACTCTCATATCTATATTAATTAATTATTCAATAAAGAGATTGATGAACGAATGTTAAGTAAAATGAAATGAAGGTTAATTTTTAAATTACGCGAGTACACTACTCTCTGTGGAAGAATGGAGAAAGTGCGTGCAGGAGAAGCGTGCCGTAAATGAAGATAGAATCAAACCCAAGACCCACTACGCTTAAGGCCTGTTCACACCCAGAACGATAACTATAAAGATAGCTATAACGTAACGATAACTGTATCTGAATGTGATTCAAATGATGTTGTTCCATGGAAAAACACGAGATATTCTCCATTCATTTTAACCAATAAAAAAGTGACTGAAACTATAAGTTTCTATGGTTATTTTAATAACAAATATCGAGAGCACATCAACGTAATGCGTGAGCACAAAACTCTCAGCTCCACTTAACGCTGGGTTCTTTGGGAAGCAAGGTTATCTTTCCCTCACAACCAAAACACACTTCTTTGGTGACATTGTTGATTTCGTGAAGTCCTGTGACCTGTGCAGCGCTGCCATCGACTTCCGTAAGCCGAACGCACGTTGATGGGCGTGATTTTGCTCTCTCGCTCTGGTCGACGTGTGCGCGCGCTCTTCCGGGAGAAGTGCCCGTACAAGGAATTTCGCCCCCATTTACGTCATACATGCCCATACTCGAAAAAAAGACCCAGAAGTTCGTGAGGATTTGGAAGAGTATATTTGGCACAGAAATACTCTGTCATACGTCCAACTCGTGTTTTGAAACTTTGGCCATGTTTAGCATGAGAATCCAACTCTTTAACAGTGTAAATAAGTCAGAATGCATGAAATTAGAATTATAAAAAATTCTAATTTATTGATGATTTAATTAAACATTAAAAATGCAAACATTATTTTGTTAAATTAACTTGATATAATAATCTTGATTGTTACATTAACCCAATATTGTGTGTAATTTAAACTTTTTTTTTTTTTTTGTAGTTGTAGTAACTTAATGAAATTGTCTTGATAACTTTGGAAATTGGGTAGTGGATTTCTAGTTCCCAGCATGCTTTTGCAAAGGACTGGATAAGGGGAATAAATGTTGAAATTAAGTGTTATTTTATGTGTTTTTTAGTAAAGGGAACGACCTGTTAGCGTTTAATACTATGTTTAAAAAAGAGTTTCTGTACTAAAGAGTTCCATTAAAAAGAGTTTCTGCACTAATGCCAGTGACAAGTAATAACTTAATTGTTCATTAAATATACATGCTGAATAAGTTACATTTAGCATGTGCTGTGATGATAGCTAAGGATTTTAAAAATAGATACATTTAACTGGTTCCAGGGCTACAGCTCAAGTAGTTGGAGTGACTTAATTTTTTTAATTTAAAAATGTGTGTTTATGGTACAGATTATTAGGTTCCTCTAACTCAATATAGTTTGTTGGTTTAAAATAATTTAATTCAAAGTTGTTATAACTCAAAATAAAATTGATGCAAACTGTTGAACCAACACACTATTTTTTAGAGTGTAAAAAAAAATAATTTGCAAGCGATCTATACAAGAAATATACATTGGTAGAAATTGAGTTAAAGCATTTAAAGAAAAAGACTATGTCTCTACAATTGCCAATATCTGGACATATCTACATCTATAATTTCTGGACTGCTAACCATTAAATCTTTCTCGGCATGATGGTTCATTGGATCAATGGTTTTGCGGCACGAGAAAGCTGCTGTGGCATGCAAAGGAATCATTCGTTTGCACCGAAGAGATTGTACAGATCCATTCATTTTATAAAATTTCAAGCAAGGTGACAGTCAGCCACGTAACCGATAATGGATCAAATTTTGTAAAGGCTTTTAAAATGTACCAGCTGGTTGACACCCGAAGAGGATAAAGATGAAGTCAAATTTACTGACATAACAGAGGCCTTCTCCAATGAACGTGATGATCGTTTTTCTTCTTCCCCCTCATCACAGATAGATGCATCACATACTGTAGTATGAACCTTATCACCACCAATGATGTTGAAAATTGGCTATTAGCTAGTCCTGATACTAGAGCTATCTATAGAAGTGGTATTGCCAAATGTGTTGTACAGCACTCTGGACCAAGGCAAGCCGCTCCACTGTGGCATCAGAGCTTGTGGAGGACGTGAATTGTAGAAAAGCTCATGGTGCCCACATCCATCTGGTGGAATTCTTTCTATGAAGTAGTGTCTCGAATCACATAGATCTCCATCATCGATTGGAATGCCTTATGCATTAAAATGGGAACAAAAGGCTTCACCAACAAGGAGTACCAATTCCTATGGGCATACTGTGTTGTCATAAAGCCGCTTACTCTTGCATTAGACATCTTAGGAGCGCTGTTTTACGGCACTCTCCTTTTGACACTTGAAGTCCTTTCCAAACCCATGGAGTTATCATATGCAGAGAGATGCGGCTGCAGTGAAGCCTCCAAACCAGACATTATATAATCGGCAGAGCACCCTCATTCCAACAGCTGGCAGCTGCTGGATGGGTGACTGGTCCGTCCTGTTGCCAGATGTATTGGGCCCATTGGAGTGCTTTGACTGATATGAGAGAATAACTGCGAGTTACTGATATTGATATTGAGGATGAAGCAGACGAACATGAAGATAATGGAGCTCACATATGAGACATAGACAGGAAACAGTAGTGATGGGACTGTTGATACCATTTTTATATATATATCAAGATTTGGGAGACTTGTTCATGTTTAATGTTCTTTTATGTTTTTGGGCTGTGGTAAAGTGTAGAGCATGTGCTTGGGTTGAGGACCTGCTAACAACAATTAAAGTTGTTTTAATAATAAAAAAACAACTACTTTGGGCATGCCATGGATGTAACAAAACCGTCTTCTGGCTAACACCTAGCAATTAAAGTCTTTTCAGACTAAAGATTTTGTATAAACTATTCTTAAAAATAACATTTGTAAAAGTTGTAAAAATTGTTCTTAAATGCATTCATTAAATAAACTAATCAATTAAAGGGTTAGTTCACCCAAAAATGAAAATAATGTCATTTAATACTCACCCTTATGCCGTTCCACACCCGTAAGACCTTCGTTCACCTTCGGAACACAAATTAAGATATTTTTGTTGAAATCCGATGGCTCAGTGAGGCCTGCATAGCCAGCAATGACATTTCCTCTCTCAAGATCCATTAATGTACTAAAAACATATTTAAATCAGAAGCTTCGGAGCGTTATGAATCAGCGTGTCGAATCATGATTCAGATCGCGTGTCAAACTGCCAACCTGCTGAAATCACGTGACTTTGGCGCTATGAACCGCTGATTCATAACACTCCGAAGCTTCATGAAGCAGTGTTTTGAAAACGGCCATCACTATATACAGTGGCAAGAAAAAGTATGTGAACCACTTGCAGAATCTGTGAAAATGTTAATAATTTTAACAAAATAAGGGAGACAATACAAAATGCATGTTATTTTTTATTTAGTGCTGTCCTGAGTAAGATATTTTACATAAAAGATGTTTACATATAATCCACAAGACAAAAAAAAAAAAAAAATAGCTGAATTTATTAAAATAACCCCATTCATAAGTATGTGAACCACTGATTCTTAATACTGTGTGTGGTTACCTGGATGATCTAAGACTGTTTTTTTGTTTTGTGGTGGTTGTTCATGAGTCCCTTGTTTGTCCTGAGCAGTTAAACTGAGCTCTGTTCTTCAGAAAAAATCTCCAGGTCCTGCAGATTCTTCAGTTTTCCAGCATTTTTTTGCATATTTGAACCCTTTACAGCAGTGCCTGAATGATTTTGAGATCCGTCTTTTCACACTGAGGACAATTGAGGGACTCAAACACAACTTTTAAAAAAGGTTCAAACATTCACTGATGCTCCAGAAAAAATCATGATGCATTAATAGATGGGGGGTGAAAACATTTGGAATTTGAAGATCAAGGAAAATTGTATTTAATTTGTCTTCCGGGAAACATGCAAGTATTTTATGTTGCTTCCGAAGGGCAGTACTAAATAAAAAAAAATGATATTCAAGCGAAATAAGAAAAATTTGGACCTCTTCATCCTGTTCAAAAGTTTTCACCCCCCGACTCTTAATGCATCGTGTTTCCTTCTGGAGCATCAGTGAATGTTTGAACCTTTTTTAATAGTTGTGTTTGAGTCCCTCACTTGTCCTCCATGTGAAAAATGGATCTCAAAATCATTCAGTCACTGTTGTAAAGGGTTCAAATATGCAAAAGATGGTGGAAAACTGAAGAATTTTTGGGTCCTGGAGATTTTTTTCTGAAGAACAGTGGTCAGTTTAACTGTTCAGGACAAACAAGGGACTCATGAACAACCATCACAAAACAAACAAACAGTCGTAGATCATCCAGGTAACCACACACAGTATTAAGAATTAATGGTTCACAAACTTTTGAACTGGGTCATTTTAATAAATTCAGCTATTTTTTTGTCTTATGGATTATATGTAAACATCTTTTATGTAAAATATCTTACTCAGGACATACTAAATAAAAAATTACATGCATTTTGTATGATCTCTCTTATTTTGTTAAAATTTTGCACATTTTCACAGATTTTGCAAGTGGTTCACATACTTTTTCTTGCCACTGTAAGTCGTTATTTTGTTTTTTTTTGACGCACCAAAAATATTCTCGTCACTTTATAATATTAATATTGAACCACTGTACTCACATGAACTGATTTAAATATGTTTTTAGTACATTAATGGATCTTGAGAGAGGAAATGTCATTGCTGGCTATGCAGGCCTCACTGAGCCATCGGATTTCAACAAAAATATCTTAATTTGCGTTCCGAAGATTAACGAAGGTCTTACGGGTGTGGAACGGCATGAGGGTGAGTAATAAATTACATTATTTTCATTTTTGGGTGAACTAACCTTTTAAACTAGATTAATTGTTTTAACTTTTGTTTGATATTAGTTTTAGGATGACTGAACTTAGTAGTTTCGGACAAAATTAAAAATGTTAACCTGATTCAACTAAATGGCATTGAATTAACCTTATTTAATAAACTTAAAGTCCCCCTGAAATCAAAATATAAATTTTTTAGCTTTTAGTATGAATACGTTAGCCTTAACGTTATAAATAAGCTGGTGTGTTCCAAAACAATTACAAAATTCACATTTAGGAGATATAAGCATTCAAAACTTACAGTCTCTCACTTCCACTAAAATGGAACATGGGTTTTCATGACATCATCGTGGACTTCAGCTTCTCATCAAATCTTCTGTCCAATCAAATGCTCTCTAGAATCTAAAGTGACCCGCCCCTATATTATAAATGAAGCAGCGGTTGAAATCAGTCACTTGTTCACACATTTATTTTTTTCTACATGGTGAATGGCACATAGTGCACTATATATAGAGAACGATTAAGACAGTGTAAATATGCTTTCCATTTAGGCGAATGAAGTCTGGTTTCACGTTAGTGTCACGTGAACCGCTGCAGCGCAGTCTGCTCCGATAGCACAGAGCGGATCATATCTGTGAGTCAACGCTGAATCCTATATTTTAAAGCGATATGGAGGAGATTAGGATGAGACTGAGGCTTTACCGAGCTCAACGGCTCTGGTCGAGGTGTGATATGAACAAAACGCTATTGGCTATTTTAAAAAGGGGAGGAGCTGTTCAAATATGTCCCGCCCTGTCTTCCTGTTTCAGTTATAATTACATCAACGCGTTCCAAGGTACTTCAGTGGGCCTTTAAGTTTACTGAATTAAATAATGTTAATTAAATGCAACATAACCCAGTTACGTGCAACCTGTTGACATAAAAACGTTAAGTAAATCCAATATATCATTTTTTTGTTTGAGTGCATCCTGGCAAAATGTAAACAATGAATGCACTGTAAATCACTTTGAATAAAAACATCCGCCAAATGCATTAATGGCATGTGTGTGTATGAGTCATAGACTAGGCCAAAGGTGAAGGTTCAGTACTCTGCTGGCAGCTGAGTCACATTTAGAGTGTTTAATGTAAGGTACTTTTCTCTCTTTGTATTACAAACCATCTGACAGTCAGTCCACAGTTTCAAAATTAGGAATGCATTGTGATGACTAAGGTTACACAATGTCATGACATGTTGTATTTGATTTCGGTTGCTATCTTTTAAACACAGACCCTTGTAAGAAGAAGAAGAAAACACAACTAGTCAGTTAGAAACAGTCTCAGAATTATACATCAATGTGGAAAATGTCTAGACACTAACTCAATACTTCAACAATGCCAGAACAACAGCAAAATCACCGCTTCATGGTGAAGATGTTTTCAACTTTCAATTTGTTGTTTTTTGACTGCTCATGGATCAGCAATCATTATTGTTGCCTCAAATAACTGTGTCATGATTTAAAGACAACTTGTTTATGTTGGCGCTTAATGTGCTGTAATTGTAATGTATAATTAATAAATAATTACAATTAATAAAAAATACAATTAATTATTAGTATTATAAGTAAGCAATAATGTATGGGAGGTCGTGCTGTATCGTGAATAAGTCATGGCTGAAGGGCATCGTGCTTGCAACCCCTTCAGCCGTGACTTATTCATGATACAGCACTAGCCTCGAGTGCCTTATTGCTTTTATAAAACGGTTACCACACAATACAAATATTAAAGCCAAAAAATATGTATCAATGCAACTTTCATGAAGTAAAATTTCACTAAAAGCCTTCCTTCAGCCGGAAAAAAATAGTCCCTGACCATGAACAGCAACGGAAGTTACATTATTATGCCATTAGATGGCGGCAAAGACTGTCTTTATGAGTGTGTCAGTCAGTAGCGAAGGCTTTTATATTGAAAAGAGTGAATTGTTGTGAACACGGAACAAGACTCAACTGACAAATGCTTTGACTAGCGCTGTCAGTCATGGGAAAACCCCTTAACTGTTAAAAGGACAAGATGATACGTCAGACATTTAAACAGATTTTTTATTATGAACATAGGACTGACCTGAAGGAAAATGCTAAATCTGAATGCAGGTAAAAAACTCACTCACTCGATCTCTTTCTCACAATACAGTAAGCTTCAATAAACAATATCAATTGAGAACATAGAGTTGATGTTGCTAAGAGTGGTTGCTAAGGGTGTTGTGTAGTGATACACAGAACCGTTGGGTGAAGCGGTCATAGTTGTGTTTTATCGTGAATAAAACACAGCTGTTGACCAATCAGAATCAAGGACAGGAAGTAACTGTTTTATAATTAATTTTAATAAATATGTATTTATTTTTTACATTCAGTTTTGACATACTACGGACTAAATGCTACTGATATTTGGATCAATGCATCACATAGACCTTATCCATCCTTTCTCTAAACGGCTTTATCCTCAGTCGTGAGGATACTGGAGCCTATCCCAGCATCTTGGGCCATAGGCAAGAGACACTGGATGGATGGCCAGTTCATCACAGGGCTCAGACACACATACATTCACACCGACAGACAATTTAGTGTCTCCAGTTCAACTCTGCTGCATGTTTTGGGTAACTGGAGCACCCGGAGGAAACCCACACAGCAACCATCACTATAGTGCCACTCCTGGGTGAGATGTGGAATTGCAGCTCCTCCTGAATTGACTGAGGACAGGGCATCTCAGATCTGGTCTTTTGTCCTCTTCAGAGAGAGCTGTCTTCATTGGTTGAGGCCAAAAGAAAAGGACATCTCTGGGTGCCAAATGTTAGTGTGAAATGTGGTAAGACTTTACATAAGGTTGTATTTGTTAACATTAGTTAATGCGTTAGATATCATGAACTAACAATAAACAATAACTGTATACAGAATTAGTTAATTTGGGATAATGTAAACTTTTAAATGCAATAATGAATTTCTTACATTTCACAAGACATTAGCAGTCTTTTAAGTGCATTTTGTTACCATGAAGCACCATAACTAACTACATCAATGCACGGAACTATCTTAATATTCACGTTAGAGCTGTCAAAAGTACCGGTACTTCAGTACCAAGGTACAAAAAAAAAAAAAAAAAAAAAATCGATGGTACCAGATTTTCATAAGTACTAGAGGTACTTAACAGAGAATGATTGACAGCTGCAGCAGATGGAAGACGGGTTTTAATTTTAACAATGTAAATATTCTTCTGTCCCTCACATTAAGCTATGAAATGGCTTCATTTGACTTTGAATATAGTGCCCGAAAACTTAATTGGTGCTTGTTTATTTTTTTTTAGTCTATTTCTTTCGCCTCACCTGCAGCAACCCCAGTTCGATTAAATAACTGTGATCAGACGTAATTCAATTATCGTGACAGGCATGGCTGCGGGAACTAGGGGTGCTGACGGTGCTGCAGCACCCCCTGCTGACAGCATGGGAATTTAAAATGCTATGACTTGAAATAAAGTTTTTGTTTTTCAACACGTTTTTAATTTTCCACTTTTATTCATAAAATTTTGTTTTTATATGTCAAATGTGGTTTGTGATTTTGAGAAATAAATATATTTCAAAAGTCGATCTGGCGTGAATGCCCTTACGAAAAAGAAGTATACTTCAAGTTCATTTTATCAAGTATACTTAAGTAATGTTCAAGTATATTTTTAAGTATACTTTATGTAGTAAGTATACTAGTATCAATGTAGTAGTAGTAAACTTGTAAGTGTACTATTTTAATACTGCTTGTGACTAAATTGGCCTAATTGAAGTATACATTTAAGTGTATTATAAGTGTAACAGTAGTAAACTTTAAGTACACAATTAGTTCACAGCTACATTTCTCATTTGTACTGCATCTGTACTACAACTGAACTTATAAGTATGCTAGTAGTTTACTATTTTAATACTAGTAGTACATTTTTAGTATATGAAAGTACACTTTGAAATATACTCTCAGTAAACTACTAGTTTAGTGCAAGTATACTTGTAAGCTTTCTTTAAGTGAACATAACATCACACTTATAGTTTACTTTATATATATATATATATATATATATATTTTTTTTTTTTTTTTTACTTGAAATACCTTTAACTGTACTTCAACTCTTTCCATTTTAAAGGCGTTTTATTCTAACTTCATGAATCCTTTTTTATCAACACTTAAATGTGGGTAAGTTTCATTTAAAAAAAAAAAAAAAAAAAGGAAACATTTTAAACAAAAAGCTGAGAAAATTGCATTTGTTTTTGTCAAAGACTATGTCCGGAAGGGATTCAGAACGATGATCAAACACAGGTGTAGTAGATCGAGTCCATAAACACCCCAAAAACGTCATGGTCCTCATTCAGTAACGTAAGGTCGTTTTGATTTATATGCTGTTTAATGTTTGATGATCGCTTTATTTTACAATTGCGTGAGTACTTCTGTCGCTTGTTTCAGCTTCTTCTTCTCCTCCTGCATTTTGATCCAGAGATTCTGTACTCTTTCAGAAGATGCATAACAGCGCCCCCTACAGTATAGCCTGAAAATTCAGTCAATAGCCACTACCAGTAGACTAGCCTACACAAAAATTCAGATACTCAGAATTAGGAATATAGGAATAGACTTTTCTGTGAGTATAAGTCAATTATACTTAAGTGCAATTTTAAGTATATTTCTCAGAAATACATAAAGTATATTTCTGAGAAGTATATAAAAAGTAGACTGAAAGTATACTTTCTGATTTTTAGTTTAAACAAAGTATGCTAATAGCACACTTGAATAAACTTCTTTTTTGTAAGGGATGACGTGACTATGCTAAAATTAGAATATTGAAATAAGAAAACAAGCAAGTATTTATTCAGCTAACTATGGCTTTAAAAATCCATCAGAATTAAAAAAAAAAGAACATCTGAAAATGAATCTGAGTCTAAAAACAGAAGTGTTGCTCCCAGTACCTCATCGAGCTGTTTTCCCAGATCAGAAAATGAGCGGGATGTTGATGACCCTAACATCAGGGCTATCCCAACAGCTGAGCCTGGGCCCTCTGCTAGTCTCAGTATCACCACAACAAAATCAGGAGGGGTAGGAACATTAACACAGTGCTGTCAGCCACATAAACACGATTTTCCAAGCAAACGTTTTGGAGATGAAACATTTTCCCGTTCTTTTCAGTCACAGTGGTTTGACAAGCGGAGGTGGTTGCACTATGATGTGAAGATGGACTGCGTGTTTTGCTTCGCATGCTGCCAAGCTGTACAGCAAAAAACTTATCGTATCCGATCAAGGGCGCATTTTCCAACTGGCGCAAAGCCACATCAAAATTTAGTCTGCATGAAAAATCACCAATTCACAAAGACGTTGTAAGAGTACTTGCTGGATTAAAGCAAATGCCAATAAGCGCGATTTTGTCTGATATTGCAGCTAAAGAGCAGAAAACAGCGAGGAACGTCCTAGAGATTTGGTTTCGTTCTGTTGCATTCTTAGGAAAAAAGGTCTGTCTCTTTTAAAGGTGACACCACTTGGGACGGTGTGCTGTATGAGTTAATGATGGAACAGAGCTACAATCTGCCAAAGGAAAGATAGTGGGTGATGACAAGAGACAACTGGATGAGCGACACAGTCCAGAATGAGATTATTTCCCAGTTTGCGCATGCTATTCAGAGAAAAACTATATCTCGTTCCTCAAGACTGCTTTCTTTGGACTGATAGTGGATTGTACAACTGATATCAGCACTTCAGAGCAGGTTTCTTCAGTACGTTGACAGTAATCTGGAGTCACATTGTGATTTTTTAGGATTTTATAAGTGCCCTGACACTACTGCAGAGACACTGTTCAGGTGTGTGAAAGACCTGTTTATGAGACTTAACATTCCTATCTGTTGTCTTCAGGGGTACTGTTTTGATGGTGGTAGTAACATGTCAGGCCGCCTGTCTGGTGTTCAGGCACGGCTGAGAGAAGTAAGCCCACACCCACTATATGTGCACTGTAGCAATCATTCTCTGGATCTTGTACTTCAGGAAGTTGCACGTGAAGTAAGTCTTATAGCAGGAGGCTTAATCTTTGTCCAGAGTGTTGCTGTTCTTATTAAAGAATCAGCAAAACGCAAACAGCTCTTTGAATCATTGTTTGGCTGTGAAGACGTCATTGTCAACCTTTTGGGCTTATGCCCAATGAGATATTGTGCGCGAACTAAAGCGATTCAGCGCCATTGTTCATCATACCCGGTGATACTGACTACACTCGAAACTTTGAAGGAGGACAAAGGAGTAAGAGGAGATACAAAAGCCAAAATACATGGACTTCAGAAGCAAGCACTAAAAGGCAAAACTCTCTTCAGTCTTCTTTGCTGTCAAGCACTATTTGAGCCATGTGAAGTAGTGGCAAAGAGCCTGCAGGGTAAAAAGCTGACCGCTTTTGGAGCCACCGAGTGTGTGAATCTGCTGATGGAGAGACTAAAGGCCTTGAGAGGTGACAGCACAGTGGCAGAAATGAATAAGTGAAAGATGTGGTACAAAGAATGGTATGAAAATGCCTGAAGATGAGTCCAGAGTAGGACAGAGACTACTACAGAGACCGAGGCACTGCCACCGGTAACTTATAAACTGAGATGGAGAACAGGATTTTTTGAAGCAGTGGATTTGGTTTTTTCCAAACTAAGCAGAAGATTTGACCAGGATGGAATGAAAGTTGCAGCATTCAGAGAGCAGACTGTTCTAAATGCGGCAAATGGGAAATATTCACCAACACTGGACATCTCTCCATCTTCCCACAGATATTGATGTGGAACAGCTGAAACTTCAGCTACAGATGTTAGGAAATGCATTCAGAGGGGCTGCTCTGTGTGAAACAGTGGAAGATGTTGCAGCAGGCCTCTCCAGAATTCATTCTCAAACATGATCTCTATTTGTAGAAGCAGAAAAACTGCTAAAACTCTGCCTGTGCCTTCCTGTTTCTATTGCATCATCTGAGAGGAGTTTCTCCACCCACAAATGTCTCAAAACCTGGTTGAGGAACAGCATGTCTCAGAAGAGATTAACTCATCTGATCTGACACTTATGCATGTTCACACAGACATTGTTGAACAACTGAATATAAAGGACTTGATTAATGCATTCATCAGCATTACTCCCGAGCGCCAATCTACATTTGGAGTATTATAAACAGGACTTGAGTTTATGTTTGGGCCCCATGCTACAAATGACAAAAATTAAAATATTAAAATATATAAGTTTAGTAGTAATATTAAATAGCCATTATAATACAATAGGATGTGCTGTCTCAGTTGAGTGAAAATCAAAATCCTGAAATAACACTGAGCAGTAAAGCCAGAGATTAATTGTATTTTTAAATTTATTGTCATATATGTCATCTTATGTCAGATTTTTTCAATTTAATCAGTAAATTCAATCAGAATACAAAGACACTGTGTATGGCCAGGGACGGCGCAAGCTCAACTGCCGCTCTAGGCAAAACCTGGTCGTGCCGCCCCCACTTCACACTAACAATTAAACTCGATCTTTGAGATGCATGTGAAAGACTGGAGGTTTTGTTTATTGATTTAATAATAAACTTGCACTAATATAAAAGCATGTACAAGCATGTTTTCGGATTCTTTTCTTTTTTTTTCTTTTTTCATTCTGCAATGTAAAAAATAATCAGCACGTAACCACTAACTACAAATGCAAACACTTATGTTATATAGTAATAATATCTCCTGAAAGATTCAGGAGAATTCCTGGTGGGCCGCTGATAAATTGGGCCGGCAGTAGCCTGCTTCGACATAAAGACAGTTTACTGGACGCGCAAAGCACAAGTCTCT
This sequence comes from Ctenopharyngodon idella, assembly GCF_019924925.1. Lineage (NCBI taxonomy): Eukaryota > Metazoa > Chordata > Actinopteri > Cypriniformes > Xenocyprididae > Ctenopharyngodon > Ctenopharyngodon idella. The sequence goes on along the minus strand of NC_067222.1, from coordinate 47,856,253 downwards.
AGTTCATTTTCAATGAGAGACACACGAAAGCCGCAAATCGGTGGTAAATCTAGTAACTAGTTGCGAAGCGACGGTGTGCAAGCGGTTCTCACACCCAAAATCCCGTCACTTGCGCGTGCACATCTCTCCATTATGAATAGAGGTTATAAATATATGGCATTTATAAATATTGTGTACACAAAGGTGAGCAACGTGACTCCTCCGCTTTCTCTCACACACACATAGGCGAAAATCTCACCGAAATCTCATTTGTTATTATCTATTAATAAAAAAACGGGGACAATACATTTTTGAACGTTTTTGTTTTTTTAATTGTTGCAGGTTCCCTATATCATTACATTAATAATTATTATGATTTAATTTTATTAGGATTTTTGTTTTAATACAATTCACCAGTGGCGCAAAAATGGGGTATGCAGTATATGCAGTGCATAGGGGCGCCGCGCGGAGGGGGGCGCCATTGTGCCAAAACTTCTTTGAAAATCTTTTTGAATAAAACGTTTAAAATAAACTTAAAAATTATGTTTGTTGAAAAATAATGTTTGTTTAGCATTTTAAATTTGTAAAAATATATATATTTTATTATATTAAGTGATATCAACTGCTCACCATTTCGACAAGAGCCGTTGCTCTGTTACGGACAGTCACATGTCCAAAATGGACAGAGGGAAGCGGTTTGGGACACAGAACAGAAAACGTAAAAAAGAAATTGAAAAACAGTGTCTTAAAATGAGGACATCGATGTCCATGTGGATAACAAGAAATTGGTAAGCGTAACCTATATCACTGTAAGTCTTTGATGTCATACCGTGTCATACGATCTGTCTGTGTGTAGCGCCGCTTCAAGTCTTTTATGAATGGTCCGCTGAATCACTTTTGTTACGTTCAAAACGCAGATTCAGAAATGAAACACTGCCGTGTATTGCGTGGAGACGAACAGTTCTGCTTTGTCTTTATAGTTTCATTGGCAAATTTGAACAAAACAGACAATATGTTGTCTAAAATAACACAATATAAACTTATTTTAAACACGTATAAAATAAGTATTGCATTTTGCACTTATTTTATTTGGGACAAAAACAGCACTCGTGTAATATTGAAATCCGTTACTTTTGTGATACTGCTTAACTCATATGATAAATATGAGACAAAAACTCAATAAGGGGCATTTTTGCTCCAATATCTTGAGTTTTATAGACATTCTAACTACATTCTGTAAGCTCTATCCATCGCATAGTGAGTTGTTGCCCTGCATTATATTCCTTATATTCCATCAGATGACCTACATAGGTTTGGGGCGGGGCAAGACAGGGGATATAGAGTGGCAAGAATATTGAAAAATGTGAGAAAATGTGAATCCTTTGGATTTTCTGGATTAACTGATCATATCAATTGATCAATGTCATATTCATTAAAGTCAAAAGTAGACAAAACACAATGTAGTTAACATAACATACAAAAATAAAATTATGTCTTTATTTAAAATCCCATTAATCTTTTGAAAAAAGTAGGCCTAAGTGAAAAGTTTAGATTGAGCAGTTTAACTGTTAGCCAACCATGATCTTGCATAACCTTCAGCAAATGTGCAGTTGCGCCCCTGCAATTCACCAAAAAATATTACACTATTAACCAGGCCTAACAAAAAAAAAAAAAAACTATTACACTATTTGAAAAATCGCATTACAAAAATAAAACAACATAAATATTAGATTAGATAAATAAAACAGCATTTAACAAATATTTTTTAACATTTATTAGTGAATGTAATATTTTCATTTTTACGAGCTGGGCTAGCCTATTGTAGCCTACAGAAATTTCAACTTTTTAAACTTGTAACTATTTTTAATTATTATTTTGCATTTTAGACTCATTTTAAGCAAGTGTATTATGTGTACAATACAAGTGTAGTAGAACACAGAACCCCCCCCCCCCCCCCCCCTTTTGCTGTCCGCAAAAAACGATTAAATCAATGCTGTACAAATCGAGTGATCGACTGTCTCTTTCCGGTTCCCCACTTAGGAAATCTGATGTAACTGTACTGATGTGCTTGATGCTTCCTGAATTTTTTGTTTTGTTTTGTACACTGTTAGACTTTGCTGTAATTTTACAGTTACTTACCACAAAAAATCCCAGTAAAATACCATATATATTTTTTACGGTTAACTACTGTAGTATGCACTGCATTATGGGTATTTTTTATGATATTTACAGTAACTTACTGTATATGGGAATTTACAGTACTTTACTGTTTACTCAAAAGCAGTAGTGCTACTGTAAATTAAGAAGACTGATTTCTTGAAGTGTGTATGGTCCTGCGGACTGCAGGTGATGATACATCAGGCACCTTTTTGAGCAATGTTGCCAAGCAATGTTGCTTTGGCACTTTTTTCCATTGAGAATGAGCAACAAATTTCTATCTGGATACTTTAGATGGGTCGTGGGCAATTTTTTGAGATCCTCCAATCAGAATGCTAGCAGCCGATCACGTGACCGGCTTGGCGCTTTCAGAAAAATTCAAACAAGATGGCGGCCTCTCTGTGGCAGGGAGCGAAGAAAATAGCGTGAACTAATATATAACTAATATATTTTTACGCTGGTAAGTTGTCATGTGTCAACCCAAAACAGGGAATTTACCTCATTCAATGCGTAAAATACCAACATTTGTGGTACGTAGGCTGTAATTTCACCATCGAATGTTTTCAGTTAAATAGAAAAAAGACGCAACTTTTTGTAATGTTATAGTGACGTAGGTCGTAAAGCGGGTGATTCGAGAAAGTTTTGACGCAATCATCAACCCGGGTTCGAATCCGTCTTTTGCCAAACTCGCTCTTCTCCCTTTTCACATCACAAACCCGATCGGAAAGGCATTTATATTTTATAAAAATGAAGAGAATATTTTGAAAAGCTTAAATAAAGTGCCTAACAAGTGTTTTAAAATAATATATTAATTGTTGTTTGGCAATAGTTTTGCTCCTCTCAGATTGGTAGCTGCCAACTGTCCGTAGCCATAGTTGCCCTGTCCCACAACTGCGTTCCTACAATCATATTATTTATTTTTTAATGCCGTGGAACAGCACAACTGTGGTGATATAAATGATAATGATTAAAAATAATAATAATAAAAAAAATATATATAAACTTTGCTTACGTCTCAAAAATTTGAATTGTTACTCGCGTGCAAAGCCCGCGCAACAAGCTGGCAGAGGGCATATAAACTGAGGTTTGTGTCGAGTGCGCGCATAACGGACTGCTGAGTGGACCGCTACGCTAACGTTAGAAGCCAGCCGAGTTTTTCTGAGGTAAGTACTTTTTACTTAAAAAATTTCTTTTAAGTTACGTTTATTATTTTACGTTTATTATTATTACGTAATTATTTTGAAGTTGGCCTAGCGCGTTTTTTCAAAGACTCTCCCTGCGTGTCAATCAGCTCTATAGCTTCCTAGGTCGTGAATTAGTATATCGTGTAAATGAATGTGGCCGACTCCCTGATCAGTGCGCTAACTTCTGAACTAGGGAGCTGATTGAGACCATAGACTGTAAAAGATTGAGACGCACGCGCGCTCTCTCACAACCCCACTCACCGTGTTTTGCAGCGGTCAGCAATGTAGCCAATCACAGACATAGCAATTATTCCTTGCATATTTTATTACGGCTTCTTATTTATTTCCTATTAACACATATTTACATATTTTCTCTCTTTTTCTCTCAGTGTTGATTGTTTGTCATCTGATTGTGTAAGTGATCAAACTAGCAGTCATCCTAGATTTGTGATTTGTCATGTTCATAACATTTTGATCATTGATGGAAAATTATGTTTCTTTTTTTCTCTCTCTTTTCCCTGGGTAAACAGGAGCTAACTACACCCCAAAGGCTCTTTTAAGAGCCACAACCCGGAGCTTCTTTGGCTTTTGTAAGTATGTTTTGACTAACCATCAGGTGCATTATGTGATTAACGTTTTGTACATATTGGTGTAACAATACACTCATGTCACGATTCAATAAAATCACGATACTGAACTCACAATGTAATACTTATTACGATATTTTAAGCAGAAATAAATAAGAGTTTTTTATTATTATTATTAAAATAGTATTATTGTATTATTATGAGAACCCACAAATATTCCCCCAACAATATATATTGTAGTTTAATGTAGTAATGTTACTGAAACTCCATAAACTTTCATTTTTTCCCTGATGCAGTACTTGCGGTTTCAATGCAGGCATTGCGCAGACAATTCACGCAGACAAGCCATGTACGCAAACTGCTCAAAATGGCCCACCTCTCCCATTTTCATGATCGTAAAGGTAGCGGGCCTTGGCTTCCGTTCACTAAAACTATAGTTTTTCATGGTGCTAAGAGGACAGATGGCCAATTGCATGCTTCAAAGTTTCGGAAATGACAGCTACATATAAATGCTGGATTCACTCTACACCGGACAGAAATATGACATGTTAAAATAGTAACAGATTAAAGCAATGTAAAAGCCATCTAATAGTTTAATTGAAATATGTTCATACCAAAATACTTTTGAAATTCTATTCCAGTTATTGGTAAAAGTGATCACCCAAAAATGAAATTTCTGTCATTAATTACTCACCCTCCTGTCGTCCCAAACCTGTAAGACCTTCATTCATCTTCGGAACACAAATTAACATATTTTTGATGAAATCTGAGGGTTTTGAACCACACATAGGCAGCAACATCATTGCACCTTTTGAGGTACAGAAAGGTACTAAAGACATCATTCAACATTAATGTTATGAAGAGACTAGAATACGTTTTGTTTGCAACAAAAATAACTTTATTCAACAATTTTTTCTCTTCAGTCTCCTACGCTGTTGACGTAGTGAACACAGTGCAGAGCTTTCGTGTTTACGTCAGATAAATGTTAGATTTACGTTTATTCGCCGACGCTGTACATCTAAAACGCTTTGAATAACAGCTCAACGCTAAGAATTTTTTTATAAAGGTTAAAATGTTTACTTGCCCCGCCAAAATTTTCACTGACCCCACAACAAACAATTAATAAAGTAAAAGAAAAGAAAATGGGCCTATAAAATAAGCCTAGTTATTGTTTTCGTTGTCTTTGTTACATTTACCCTTAATAAATAGGGTTATGACACCAAAAGCTACTAGCAGAGAACGCAGACCATCACGCAGAGAAGCTACAGCGCACGCAGCCACTCACAACATGAAAGCCCTGTTTAATGGTGACGATGGAGGAGAGAACTAAACAACTAAACGTCTGCTTATACTTTAGGCCTGTGATATTAAGCTAATTTTATTTTTGATTTCGATTTTGGCTTCCAAGGATCAGAAATAAGATATCTGAGGTAAAACTATTAAAAACTAGCCACGTTTCGTCTAACACCTTCATTCTATTTACAGCTGTGTGTGCGTTCGTTCCTCCCTAAACCCAAACTTGACGTCAGAATCAGTACAATCTTTACTGTTGCTAAATTGCAGTAATTGTTTGATAATTATTATCAACATTTTAAAACGTTGAAAGCACAATAATCCGCGCAATAGACGCTGTTCCTCAGGCTGAATTGTGTGCGCGTGCTCCAAAACGGATCGCAAATAGACAAACAAATTACACGTTGGGCTTCAGGTGCACGTCCAAGCGATCAAATACACACAAAAGTATGTTAAAAATGACCGGATTGCAGCGTGTTTAACTACTTAAATGCAGTTTATTTCGTAAGTGTACATGAACAGCTGGGAGAAAATCAGATGTGTGTTAATATCTATTCTCTTAAAGTGACAGCAGTCACCTTCTGACAATTGTGCCATCCGTGTTAATCAAACAACAAAATGCAAAGAGAAAATCACTCACATATCTTCTTCTGAATATAGTTAGTTAAGCATTAATCTATTAATTTACACTGTGAAAACCATGCAATGTTATTTTACATTTGGTTACTTTACTTAGATTTCTTTTATAGGCTAGGCCTATATTATTTACCTGAACACATGAACAAATGAAAGCACTTTATTTCATTTGTATCTTTGTTCTATTGTATTTGTCAGTTTGTTTTACTTTGTTTTTTTGTTCATGTTCTTACTGTATCTTGTATAAAATACCAAAAATGCCAGACATAATATAAACAATGTTAAATCAGCTCTTTATGTGTATATATATATATATACACATTTATATTATAAACAAAAAATATATATCTATATTAAATTATATAAATATAAAAGCCTTTTTGCCCCTTATCTTGAATTCTGGGGGCATTCTAAAGGCATTTTAATCGACTAAATCACGCAGTAAAAGCATACACTCTAATATGCACATGCACCAGTCTTACCTTGACTACGTCACGTAGTGCATGCGTGCACTCAATGGGTGTGTTTTTGTTTGTTTTTTGTAAAGTGAAGGCCATACACAATAATTTCAGATTGTTAAATCTACAATTATGATGTCATAGACCAGGGGTTCTCAACCTTATGCAAGCTGGGCCCCCCCAAAGCTGGTTCATTGCAGTTGGGGCCCCAGTGCAACCCCACCCCCCCAACCACACACCAGATAGATAGATAGATAGATAGATAGATAGATAGCCCTAGGCTATTTTTTTTAGGCCCACATTATTATTATTATTATTATTATTATTATTATCATCAGTAGCGGTAGGTAGGCCTATTATCATTACTAGGCTATTGTTATAATTGGCAGTAGCACCAGACTTCTAATGTGAGCTTGCAGGCATTATAATAATAATAATAATAATAATAATAATGAGTAGTAGTAGGCCTATCATCATTACAAGGCTATTGCTATATAATTATATGAGGTTACCTGCTTTATTGTTGTTATTATTATTATTATTATTATTATCAGTAGGCCTATTATCATTACTAGGATATTGCTATAATTGGGAATTGGCACTAGACCTCTGATATTAATGTATGCTTTATTATTGTTATTATTACTAGGCCTAATAGTAGGCATCATCTGCATTTTTTACAGAAGCTTGCAGGTAAAGGAAAGCTTTAACTGTAGCCTATATTCTGACTAGTTTATTTGTTCATATATATATATATATATATATAAAACTAAATATGACCTCACGTTTTATACGTTTGCAGCCTCTGAAACTTCCGTCCGTCATAAAAATTAATTCGGATGGTTCAATTTTCTGCATTTTTCACATCCGTAGCAAATATTTTGAGGGGTGTTTTTGACAATTGAGAGCCACCATATTTTCACGAATATGAAAAAACGAATATGACAGTTTCGGACTCAGTCAGGGTGCAAGGACCTTAAACTTTTGAGGCTTGCGCAGCTTCTCGAGGAGAAATCAAACAAATGAGCGCCGTTTTCTAAAGTCTATGAGCGCAGCACACAAATAAACTAAATTGACATACTGCAGTTGAGTTTCAAAATGTGGTGTTTTTATATTTATAACATTTGAATACAGTTCAGCAACATACATCACACGACCTGACGACCAAGAGAGCTGACAATTGACCATCACTTAATTTACCATCACCTCGTGATTGAAAATGTGACACTGATATGACAGTTCAACAAACAAGTTAATAATATTAAGTCACTTACATTTTAGACGAAATAATAAATGTTTTGGTCTATTTTAGCAGCGAAAATAGATCCGATGAATCCAAACAAAGATCACAACATAGCGCATCTCACAGCAACACTCAATTGTGTTTTGAATGATTCAGTGTTTTGAACAAATCATTTGAGTCAAAGATTCAATGACCCGTTCACAAACATCTGTCTCATTCTAGATGAATCGGCCGTTTGAACGAATCGTGAATGAACGACTCAATGACTCGCTTAATAAAACCGCTTATCACCTGCATTTGCGCTCACTATCGACAAACCAATCAAATTTGTTCAAAACTTTTTTTTTTAAATCAGTCAAAACACATTTTAATTTTATTCAGGAGTTATGTATATACAAAACTATAACTTTTTATGACAATAGTCTAGTGATAAAAAAAATTTGCATGTTTTTTTTTCCTCCCATCCTGGGGGGCGCGCCCCACCGGTTGAGAACCACTGTCATAGACGATATATATTGCAAACCCTACAGCACTGACCCGATCGGGCAAGTGACCATTCCGTCTACTGTCCGGAGCGTCGTTTACACTTGCCTCAGGAAATTGGGCAGTCCTTAATGTTGAGCCCTGAATAATCATACGACTAAAACTAAATGTGATATGTTTGCACATACATGATGTTTGCACTTTCACTTTGATTTTGAGGAGCACATTTTTTATGAAACCTGAGAGGTTTCTTTCCATCCATCCCAAATCCATTCCTCTTAAAAGTGTCATAAAGGCATCGTAAAAATAATCAACTGAGTGGTCTAATCCACTCGATTTATTATTTTTATGATGCCTTTATTATTATTTTTTTTTTAAGTTTTAGAGGAATGGATTTTAAATGGATGGACCTCGCAGGTTTCATAAAAAAATATCTTTGTGTTTGGAAGTTGAACGAAAGTCTTATAAGATTAAAATTACAAAAATATTTCAGAGTAAGGTCATCCTTTTCTGCGCACATTTCAAGAAAACATTCCCAGGTGGCCACTGCCCAGATGTCAAGTCCCTCCAAAATCAGTGGTGCTCCTGAGTGCGAACTTTGTTTTTCAACAGAAGATCATGAAGAGGATGTTGAGCATGATGAGCATGAATCATTTTTGCATAATTTGGCCCAGTTTTATCTGAAAATGCATGCAAAAATGCAGTTGCCAGCTAGCACCATACAGTGCATTATTGAAGGATTTCAGCATGTTCATACCTCCAGTTTGGCAGACTTCTTTGACAAGTTGAAAGAGAAGCTTTTAGAACTGAATATTCCACAAACTAAGATAGATCAAATAATTCATAGTCTCAGTAAAGAGGATCTCTTCACTCTATACAATGAAGGACCACTGAGATCAGACAAAACAAGAAAAACATTCTACAAGCAGCATTTTGATTACACTGAGCCAATACAGATTTATCTGGGAACTGATACTGCTGGCAAAGAGCACTTTTGTCAGTATGTGCCTATCAAGGAGACATTGCAAACCCTTCTCAGACAATCCAGTGTTAAAGTACAGTGCAGCCAAGCAAGATGTCACAACAATGATGACATGGTTTTGGAGGATGTGTTGGATGGAAGACATGTCAAAGAAAATTCTCTCTTAAAAAGCACTTCTTCACTGTCTCTCATCCTTTACCAGGATTCATTTGAAGTTACAAATCCACTTGGCTCAGGGAAAAAGAAACACAAGATCTTAGCAGTGTATATGAGTCTTGGTGAGTTACAGCCACACAACCGCTCCCTTGTAGATCTGATGCAGTTGGTCCTTCTGTGCAGAGAGAATGACTTGAAGACTTATGGACTTGAGAAGGTGTTTTCAAGTATTATCACAGACCTCAAAGATTTGGAAGATACAGGTATTGATACAGATGATGGCATTAGAAAAGCATCTTTAATTTCCATTTGTGGTAATAATCTTGGCTCCCACTGTATTGGTGGCTTCTGTGAAAACTTCAGTAGCAGTATACATTTTTGCAGATACTGCTTGATTAACAGAAGTGATTTTCAGAAGACCCCTCTGAAGTTAGGCCCTAAAAGAACAGTTGAAGTTCACAAAGAGATTGTGAAACAGCCAACGTTTCTGGCTATCACCCCCAGACCAACGGCCAAACCGAATGCAAGATTCAAGAAATTGGACGTTTCCTGCAGTCATACTGCCACCATCATCAACATAGCTGGAACCCCTTCCTAATGAGTATGCACAAAACTCTCTTCGTCAGAAAACCACAGGACTCACCCTTTCCAGTTCATACTCAGCTACCAACCGCCCCTGTTTTTGTGGTTAGGTGAGCCATCCAAGGTTCCAGCTGTTAACCACTGGTTTCAGATGAGCAAGCGGGTGTGGGACTTAGCTCGTGTCCATCTGCAAGGGGCAGTCCAGAGGCACAAGAGTGAGGCCGATGTCAGAAGAGCTGCTACACCCACCTACCATCCAGGATAGAAGGTCTGGCTCTCCACCAGGGACATCCGTCTCCAACTGCCCTATTGTAATAAAGAGCTGTTACGTTTACCTCCGTGTCCTGCATGTCCTCTCCTGTTTCATGACACTCACCCTCCTGTTGTTCCAAACCCATAAGAAATTTGTTCATCTTTGGAACACAAATGGAGATATTTTTTAATGGAGATGTTTTTTGTCCCTCCATTGAATGTCTGTTCACCTAAGACTCTGACACTTCAAAATGTTAAAAGAATAGAAAAAATAAATAAATCCATATGAACCAAGTGGATTAATTCAAGTCTTGAGAAGAAACACAATGTCTTTATAGGATGAACAGATTTAATTTTGGTGCATCTCAGAACACTTGATTGTTACTATAGGAACCAGAGCTTCTAACAGCAGCTGCAGTGATGCAATGACTTTACCAATCGACGACTGGCCCTTTTCTTTAGAAGGTGAGACTTATTCTGCCATATTGCGCATTGCAATTTCTCCCATTCATAGTAATATGAGTGCACTGTCTTTCTGTACATAAAGTCTTTGGTTCTAATCACACACACCTGCCTTCAATCCCCTTATGAGTGAATCATCCATGCATAAAAGCACACACTACACATCAGTCTTCGTCTGGCTTCCGACTTGGACACAGACTACTTACCCATCAAGTTGTGGATATCCATAAGCTCTCTCACTGAACTATAATGATCTCCTTAACTGAATTCCAGTGACCTCCTTCATTCATCTGCAACAGAGAAAACCAGCCTCATCATCTCAAAAACACTCAAAGTATCAGTAATCTCTCAATATTTAATAATCTCTCAATATTTACTGTATAAACTACTTACATAGAATTTTCACTTTGGGGCAAACTAATCATTTAATTAAAGCCTATTTGAATTGACTTAATTTTAAGGGGTATGATTACCCCAAGCATTGCGTACTTTCTCAAATATAACTGCAACAGGGCTCGACATTAACTTGCTTGCTAACAGACACCTTGCTTGGTCCACGCATCATTTTTCTTATTTATGACCCTGTATGCAAACAGGGACACACGTCATATATTATTGGGAAAACAGCCACAGCAATTATCAACCTCTCCTCCATTTTGCTTGGGAACTAATGTTTGGTCGGAACCCAAGTTTACACGACTGCGTTCTCTGGAATCATCTCAAGCGGAGAACTTCCATATTCCGATTGGTTGCCGCCGAACCGTGTCATAGCTCATTACCATAAAGTTGACCTGATTTCAACTCTCCTCAACACCCACATCGTCCAAGAAGCGCTGCACCACTGCTCGTGGAGCTTGCCGCTGGCTCGCATGGAAAACGAATGACTTCCTGCCACCTTGACGCTCTCACCCGACCAGTTGATGGAACTGCACTACAAAAAATGCTTTTCTTACTTAGATTATTTGTCTTGTTTCCAGTCCAAGTATCTAAAAATTCTTGAATCAAGAAGCATTTTCTGGACAAGTAAAAATTAATGTCTTGTTTTCAGAAAAAATAAGTTAAAATTGCTTAAAACAAGCTAAATAATCTGCCAATGGGGTAAGCAAAATAATCTTATTTCAAACCGAAAACAAGATTATTCTGATTATTCTGGCAGATTATTTTGCTTGTTTTTAGCAAAAACTCACTTAATTTTAATTTATTTTTTTCTGATAACAAAATATTTTTTTTTGCTTATCTAGAAAATGCTTCTTGATTTAAGAATTTGTAGATATTTGGACTTGAAACAAGACAACAAATCTAAGCAAGAAAATACATTTTTGCAGTGTCGGTAGAAAAAAAATCAAGGCAGTGGAAAAAAATTCTTAGTGTTGAGCCCTGCTGCAATTTATTAATGTGTGAATATTGTATCTGTGCATGTGGAATTTATGTGGAACTCTCAAACTCTTTGTTGAAGCAAATGGGCAAGTGGCCTCAACTTCTTCAGAGGGTCAGGAACCTAGTGTTTCACTCCCTGTACTTATCCTGCCAGAAGGATTTTCACCCAGTCCCACACAAATTTCCCCACTCCCTTCTGAACGACAAACTTCTTCAAACCAAAACAAGTCCTGGATCAGCAGCTTCCAAGTACCATGGGACAAAATGCCGGCACGACTGTTACAGGCCATGGAAAAAGGTTGCTTGGCTCACCCAGAGGACAGAAGGGTACTGATTAGAGTTGTTGTTGAAGCAATGCAAGCACACTGCAAAAAACCCAGTAAAGCTGCCTGTACAGAAGTGGCCAGAGTAATTGTATGTAAGTACCCTGGGACCTTTGCTGATAAGACTGGAGAAGGTGAGCAGCTAGGGTGCGGTTATTATTCACTGTTCAGACAGATTAAAACCAGAGTTGAGCATGTAAATAGAGACAATGTCAGTAATCGAATCCGACAGCCTAGGAAAAGGTCTAGTGATGACAGCAGCAGCAATGATGCTGCCATCAGAAGAAGCAGAACAGATGTGGATTGTTATGGGTGTACAAAATGGCAACCAGCTAATCTTCCACAAGGAGAAACAGCAGAGTCATTGGAAGACAAGAGAAAGATCTTGGTAACTATCTTCAAGTCAGAAGGACCTACAGCTGTTGAGAAAATGGATGTAGAAAAGAATATGGAATTGACCTATATTTATCAAAGGCACATGATAAATACTTGGCCCCCTCCCAGTCTGTGTGAAGTTGAGGAGCAGTGGCCATTTCTCTTCACTAAAAGAGGTCTCTGCAGTCATTTCCATATGCTCACTGACATTGATATTGACACATGCCTCCATGAAGCTTTCCTCACCAAGGGCAGGAGGATTGTGAACTTTTTCCTGAATCAGAGACTAAAATGGAACCAGGACATCCAGGCTGTGCTACAAGAGATGGAACATGATGAAAGCATGAACAACCATCAGGTCCCTATCACTGCCATTCTTCTGTTAATGAAATACTTTCAAGAGAAAGAGGACCAAATATTCATCTTGACAGACGTAAAATTTCTTTCCTTACGTTTTTTACACCTTCACTTAAGTTGAGCACACACAAGTTAAAATATCACATTTTTTTCTTAAATAGAAATTATTTACAATATATGAGAGATTTTTATTTATTTTTTATTTTTTCAGCCAACCTCAACCAAGATGTTGGTTGAGCAGGAGGTGATGTTGCCGACGACACCACGGGTGATCATGCTAGGTACGAGAAATAGTTGTTGAGAATTCTATTACATGAAACAATTTAGCTGAAGATGCCTTTGTTTTAGGGAGTAGTCTGATGTCTGCAACACACTGGATGGTCAGCATTGAGGGCAAGGTCCTGTTTGAAGCTAATCAGCTGCATGACTTCGCCAGTGCTTTCACCATCTTTTTCAGCTCCTTTTATGTGTTCAATCTGGAGTATCAGGAGTCAGCATCCACTACGCTGGAGATGGTACAGAGGTGAGTAATTCACCAGATAAACCTTAAAGGATTAGTTCACCCAAAATGAAAATTATATAATGTATTTGTATGTCTAATATTCCTGCTGCAGTTTGTGTTCGAAATTGTTAATCAAACTACAAAAGACAAGAAAATCACTCCCTGCTCTTCACTGAAAAACATTTTTGTAACTTTCATAAGGATTAACCTTTTGAGATCTTTGACACTGACTGAGATCTTGTGAATCGGAATCAAATCTGGACACCTGTATCGATACCCAGCCCTAGTCTGTCTGAATACTCGAGTGTTCGGATGGTGTGCAATAAAACTGTTTAATGCACAGGCAGTTCCAATGCAGTTTAATCGCCGTTCTATATTAATGTGCTGTTTTTATTGAAACACACATAGGTCACTACCACACAGAGCTGTGCACACACAGAAACATTCAGGAGCACAGAAACTTATTAACGCTGTCCTGTGACTTTTAGTAATAAAAAACTTCACTACTGAATTGCTACATTATATTTCTCCGCAACGAGGGGGTTAGTAATTGAAGTAATTAAACTCACAGCTTCATTGTTAATAAAGAGAGATGCTGAATAGATGCAAGTACATATATCTCATCTGTCTCTCCCTCTCGATAATTAATTCAGTTAAATGCTGTAATTTATTAAAATAAATGTAAATTACATGTAATGTAAACTGATGATTAAGAAAATGATTAATAAAATATTAGTTGATCATATGTTTACTTTCAATGTCATATAGTTCATAAGATATAGTTCACCCAAAAAATAAAAAATAAAAAAAGTTTTGTTTGGTTAACATGAAACTGTATAAACAAAGTTAGTTATTGTTTTCATAAAAAAATAAAAAATCATCTTTTTTTCTTAAATAGATTATTTAAATTGAGGAAAGTAAATGGTTACTTTTAAAGATGACTACTGTATGTGAAAATTTAAGACCTGTGTTTGTTTTAAGATTCTTGGTAAGGATCAACCCGGAAGAGGGCACCAAGTGCAGGGCCAAAGTTGGCACAAGTCGCAAGACAGGAGGTGTTGTCCAGAGAAAGGTGACAGCCATCAGCTTCCGGGTAACAACATTTCTCCAGGGGCTTACTGAATTTGAGTGGAAAACTTCAAATTAGGTAAGCTACACGGAAGCCTACACTGTCTATACAATGTAAGCAGCGTAGGAGACCGACAGGGAGAGACTAAATTGTTGAATAAAGTTATTTTTTATTTGTTTTTACACACAAAAAGTATTCTTGTCACTTCATAACATTAAGGTTGAACCACTGTAGTCACGTTGACTATTTTAAAGATGTCTCTACTGCTTATCTGGACCTTGAATGTAGTTTTACTGCTTTCTATTGAGGATAAAAAATCTCTTGGATTTCGTAAAAAATATCTTAATTTGTGTTCTGAAGATGATCAAAGGTCTTACAGGTTTGGAACGACATAGTAATTTTATATGTAATTTTTCATTTTATATCCATGCTTCAGACGTCTTAAAATGCAACCGTACAGTTGCTGCAGAGAAGATCAACATTTTCTTTTCACTTGTTGCTTTCTGAAATCTTAAATCCATTTCAATGCTTGCGCCATGACTGCTTAAAGCAACTGATGCATTTGAGCGATAAAAAAACATGGGTAAATGAGAAAATAAAAGGCAAAATATGTTTAAAAACTAAAATAATTAAAGTTGCAATAAATTAAAAATGATAATTAAAATTGCAATAAACCACGCAGAGATCTGAACAACTGAGTACAACATCACTTTGAATAACCCCACACATGAAAAGTTGTCAAAATTACAGAACCATACAGAAGTATGTATAAAGGCATACACTGGCATACATGACAGTACAGATGGACCAAAATACATAGTCTGCAGCAGTATACTCCCATGGTTTTTGCGGGCGGATGGGAATCATAAACCCTGCGGGTTTCCTCTGGCTGGGTTTTGTGAACTGGCAGACAGTACAGGAGGCGACGTACTTAGTGTCAGACGACATCTTCGGCCAGTAAAATCAAAGTTTCGCTATCGTTTTCGTCATTCCCAAGTGTCCAGCCATCGGGTGATCATGGTAATATTCCATCAAACTCCTTTTAACTCCTTTTGTCATCTACAAAGTACAGGAGTCCATCCTGGATCACATACCGAGACAACTCCTCAGCATTACTCTCATCAGCGGAAGTTTCCCGTAACTGGGTCATTGAGCTGTAGCTGCCTAAGGTGCTCCCAATCTGAAAACATTATAGGGGGTAAAGTATATTATACGGGGTCAAGGCCCCCAATTATGGCATAATCAAGGAGGATACCCAAGGGTGCACCGCAGGAAGGAACAGGGTTACGCGAAAGGGCATCGGGCACTTTATTACTTGTCCCTGGCTTATGGACAATGTCAAAGTCCTGCAATCTGACAGACCACCTAGCCAGCCGGCCAGACAGGTTTGGCCGAGACATCAGCCATCTCAAACTATTGTGGTCTGAAAAGATTGTCACATGAAGACCCTCAATATACGGCCTGAAGTGTTCAAGGGCCCAGATGACGGCCAAGCACTCTTTTTCCAGAGTGGAATATGGTCTTTCAGACATGTGTAGGGAATGACTCGCGAAGGCTACCACAACATCCCTGCCATTGTTGTCCCTCTGCAAGAGTGTGGCGCCAAGTCCACTGTCGCATGCATCCATATGGATAAAGAAAGGAAGAGAAAAGTCTGGGAATCTCAAAATAGGAGCAGAAGTCAGCTTGTCTTTGAGAAAATCCATGGCCGTCTGACACTCACTTGACCACACGAAAGGAACATCCATCCTGGTCAATGTAAAGAGTGGCTCAGCATGGCGGGCATAATCATTGATAAAGCGTCTGTAATAGCTGGTTATTCCCAGAAACTGTCTGACTTCTTTTGTGTTAGTCGTGGTTTTGAAATCCGTCACTGCTTTCACTTTGTCCTCATTTGGCAGGATCCCTCTTGAGTTGACACTATAACCCAGAAAGGTGAGTTCACTCCTGCAGAACTGGCACTTTACAAGCTTAATGGACAATCCTGCAGACTCCAGCCTGGTAAGAACATCTTTTAGGTCAGTGAGGTGCTGCTCAAAGGTAGGTGACGCCACCACAATATCGTCTAAGTAGACGGCACAAGACTTATAGATGAGACCAGCGAGGACTGTGTTCGTAAGCCTCTGGAATGTGGCGGGCGCATTGCACAATCCAAAATGTAAGACACAAAACTGATATAACCCACAGTGGGAAATGAAAGCAGTCTCTGGCTTTGAGTTCTCTGCCACCTGCCAATAGCCTCTGGCCAAGTCAATGGTGGAAATGAAAGTCCCTCTAGCCAGGAAGTCGAGAGACTCATCAATCCTCTGGAGTGGATACGAGTCTTTGACTGTGAGCTTATTGAGTGCGCGATAATCAACACAGAACCTTGGCTCTCCTGAATGTTTTGGGACAATTACGACTGGGGCAGCCCAAGGACCAGAAGCGGGTTCAATTATTCCTTCCTTCAACATCTCCTTGATTTGAGATTCAATGAGTTCCTTTTTAGCAGGAGAAGTGTGGTAAGGGGCAAGGTGAACTGGTTTTAAATCATCTGTGACAATCTCATGCTCCACTAGCAAGGTGCGTCCCAAATGTCTGTCAAACAAACCACTGAAGGTCTCGAGCAATTCAGTCAATTTGTTTTTCTGTTCATTATTTAGGGATGCATCTTTAGCCTTTTCAGACAGGGCAGAAGAACCGACCTCCAGGCACAACAAACAGGGACAGGCATAGTTAAGTCAGTGCCCTCCAACTCCTCAAGGGGCATCATCACCGAGCACCACTGACCTGGACGGAACATGGATTGTGACTGAAGACCTCAACATAAAGTCCATTCCCAAGATAAGAGGAGAAGATTATGGACAACAGCAAGGCAATGATAGAAACGCTGGCCCATAAAACCCAATGGCAACCAAATGACACCCAGTGGGCAACAGGGTGCTCCATCCGCAAGATGAATAGGAGGTGCGGACCATGGCTTTATTCTTATGTTCCCCCCAGGAATAGTCTGGATAACCACTGATTGCACCGCAGAAAGAGAAGCACCAGTGTCAAGAGTGGCATCAAAAGCTTGTCCATAAAGATTAACCTTTACTCTGAATGGAGTGTTCCAATAAGACATGGAAGTAACATCTTCTACATGACACAGTGTAGGTTGATCACTAATTGAAGCATCAGGCAAATGAGGCACATTTATCTTCTGGAGGGAGGATTGCCCCGTTTGAACGTCCTCCCTCCCCTAAAAAGTCTGAGGCCACTTTTCCTTCCCCAATGGACTGGTTAGAGCCATCCACCCATCTCACGTCCGGCGGTCTATTGACAGTTTCACCAGTCACTCTTGGAGGCTCTGTTGGAGGCGAATGCAGCTTTATTCCTGGACTACAGTTAGGGCTTGTACGAGTGGTGAATCCAGGCAGGGAGCATTTAAAACAGCGAACATCCCTCCTGGGCATACTGTTAGCCTGTGTCTGAGGCGGACACCCAACACTTGGACCAAGGACGGCATGAAGCTTGTGAGCCCGCAATAGAAGGTCCATGACTGATGGTACGAGTGTGAGACGTGTAAAGAGTGACTCTATATTTCTCAAGCACATGCTTCCGTATCAAATGTATTTGCTTTTGTTGGGGCGGAGGGATCTTTAGCTTATGAAACTCACCCAACATGTGAGCAACAAAAGTTGGCAGCGGCTCATCAGGCATTTGCACGCAGTTGTTGTGGTATTCATATCCACGGTGAGTGGCTGAGCAAATATGGGTGCAGTACTTACTATGTTGCATTGACTGGCACTGACCTTGAGGCCTTTGACGGAGCCTGCGCCAAGCTGTAAGGCGTCGAGCTGGCCAACGGAGCTGGTTGTGGTACTGTACTCTGTTGATCCGCCAAGCGGTCCAGCATATCTTTTTGTAGGTTAATTGAGTCACGAAGGCACCGCTGCAGCACTGCAACCTCTTCATGTAACAGCTGAACTTGAGTCTGTAAGTTTCCAACAGTATGCTGTGATTCTACCTTTTGTGGAAGAGAATCTGCGACTGAGGGGCAGTCAGTTAGGTCAAACTGAAAGTCAGGGTGAGTAGCCATTATGTACAAAAACACAGTCACAGTTAATCAATGTTGCAAACAATGAATTGAAAAAACAGTAAATTTTCACAAATAATGGAAGCAAAAGCAGAACTTAGTAAAATGTTGTTTTTGCACACCCACAGGGAAGAAACATCAGTAATTCTTTTAAAAGTTTGCAGATAATTAACATGCACATTCAATTTCCCTGTTAACAGCACCCTGTGATATGTTTTCCAACAGTATAACACAGCAATGTGACCAACATCAAAAAGTATCAGAAAAAACGTAGAAGCACTGATGATTTGCACACACTATGAAATTTTACCCAATCAAGTGTCTTGCAAACAGTGATCTATTCTGTGCGTGCTGGCTTGAAACGAGCAGACGCACACCACAAAAACGAGAGAGAAAAAAATAATAATAATAATGTCCCACACGTGATTTCTTCACTCGTTCTTCACTTTTCAGTCACATCAATGTTCCTCGTTGACACTCATTGCATAAAAGTCTGAGTGATGCTAAAAACAAGTTTTTCCCGTAATGTCCTGATGCAGTATAATACAGTTCAGTTCAAAAAGTGATCAAAAGGCAAAAACGGTCGAAAATACATCCAAAAGTTCGTGGATGCAATTGAAGCATTCAATATTCTGACAATCGAAAATAGTATAAGCAATCAGTCAAAAAAAACACTTAAACAGTACCTGAAAATCACTCAAGCACTGACCGCATGGTCCCCATAGCTAGCAAGCTAGTCAGCCAGGTCCGATTGCTGCAGCGCGATGAAAAAACTCCAGCAACGAAATCCTCTTCAAAAAAGATAAACAAATTCGAACATCCGTGTCGAAAACGAAAGATAACCGGTATGGATCCAGTTGTTCATGCGCCAATTTGTAACTTCTACCAGAGGGTTTGAAGTCTGCCCAGATGAAAAACAGAAAACAGGAGGCGAGAAGAAAAACCCAAGGCAACTGAACTGGTAGTCCCACGAGTCTTTATAGATGGTTCATGCAATAAGCACACTCTTTACATGTACATGTAAAAGAGTGAGGATAAACAGGAAAAGAAAGCAGTAGCACTCTGATAAATGCTAAGAATCAAAGTGGAAAAGTGACATTATTACACTGGAACATCAGTCAGCAGTAGAGCAGTCATCTTTCTCGTCACACAAGCATTCTCTCTCAACTCTGTGCTTGCGCGCTCACATGAGAACAGTGTGCACACTACAACGTACGCCATAGAAGAAGTTATCTTAAAGGCACATCAACATGAACGTCATGAACAGTATTCAGCATAATTTAGGTGGCCGTTACAGAGTGTGTAATGTTATGTCCAAGGATGTATTTGTTTTGTTGTCTTTATTATTTAATTTCCCCTTATCCCTATCTTATCCCTATTTCTCTCTCTCTCTCTTCATCCCATAAGCAGGAAGTAATGGCTGCCACCTGACTCCAATGATCAGTTGTTATCTGCTGTGATTGGAAGAGGAGAGGAGCAAAAGCAGCGCCATTCCACAGAGCAGATATGACTAATTATTATTTGTTTGTATACTTTTGTTTTATTGTTCTTTACATACAAATTTATATTGTTAATTATTTGGTAAGGAATTAGTAGAGAGGTGGGTGCCATTTACTTTTGATCTGGTTTTCTCCTGTTTTAGCTTTTAAAGTAAGTGTAAAGTCTGAGTTAGTGTATTTTTTTTAATTGTAGATTTTTTCTTTTCTTTTATGAGGTAGAGGGTTTATATTTAAAAGTGTGTTTATGTTTAAAATAAAATAACTTGTTTTTGACATTGATTTGATTTTGGTCTTTGTAAAAAGCATGAAGCTGGAGTTGGGAGTGGAACCTTGCTGCCTCCACACATCACAACATTTTTATTCTGTTATACGTTCCTCCAACCCTACACTAAAATGGGGATGTAACTGTGTGTGTGTGTGTACACACACACACACACACACATATATATATATATATATGTATATATATATATATATATATATGTATATATATATATATATATATATATACAGAACTATTCTGTAAGTTTTAGACGGTAAGGTTTATAATATTTTTAAAAGATGTCTCCTCAGCTTACCAAGGCTGCATTCATTTGATCCAAAACACAGCAAAAACTGTAATATTGTGAAACAGTAATATTGTGACAATTTAAAATAACTATTTGGATATATTTTGAAATGTATTTCTTGATTTGCTGCTCAAGAAACATTTCTGATTATTTTTAGTGTTGAAAACAGTTGTGTACATTTTGTTTCAGGATTCTTTGATGACTAGAAATTAATATTTTATTCACCAAGTATGCATTAAATTGATCAAAAGTGACAGTAAAGACATTTGTAATGTTAGAAAAGGGCCATACAATTACTCACTGTACCTTTAATGTGATTGCATTAAAGGCAATTAATAGAGTTCCCCAACAAGGACGTGCAATAAAGCTAACCTATTTAAACAGTACTCTACTGGGAATAACTGCTGTTGCACAAGTTCTCATCTCTCCATGAACAAATTTAGATGAAATAAATGACTATTTCTCACACATTTTCCCTGTTTTGTTTCAGATCAGCCATCAGTTGTTTACCAGTATGGAGACCAGCCAAGACCAACAGGGATATTTTGTTCATGCTTTTTGTTGCGCATTGTCATGATCTCTGCTTTGATTCGTTATAAATTCAGGTCTTTTTTTTATGGTGCATCATGATAAATAAAATAGATGTAGTTGATTGTGACAGTGGTGTGTCACAACTCTGGCAATAGTGCTGCCAGTAAGTTACCCCAAAAATACAATAAAAAGTCTAACAGTGTACGTTATCTCTAAGCGGCTTTGTCCCGAAATGTGCGTATTGTTTTCAGAGAAACGTGATAACGAAAAACGAAGCCTCGCATTGTTTCCAGTCACGTGAATGCTTCACTTTGCATGTGAGAAACATTTTAAATATATAAGCCTGTAGCCTATATGACATCATCATATGTTCTGTCATATAAACAGTATTTACAATATAATAACAGCACAATTTACTTGCCTCAAACAACTCAGTATGTATTATTAGTATTATTATAATTATTGTTTTTGTTGATCCATTTCATCTATTGCCAAACTTTAATATGTGAATTATATTATTGAAATAAACACATTTACCGTCGTCAGGCTTTTGTTTGTGCTTAATGGATAAAACAACGGAGCTGCGCACTCAGGTTTATGGCTGCTGTAAATTTTTCCTACCACAAGATGGCGCTGTTTTCGACACTCTTGATGCTTTGAAACCTTTCCCGAAACATTTAGAGAAAAGCTTCAAAGATTTAAGAGGCTTCATTTCTCCATCCCTACTCAATAGTTTTAGGTCTTTTTGCAAATGTTTCAGTCGAATTTTGCTGTTTTAGAGAGCGTTTACTCATTTTGAGCCTGTTTCTAACATTAACTATTTGTAGCGTAATTTTTCATGTGTGGAAAAAACGACGAAACTAACTAGCCAATCAGATTTCTTTTCACCCAAATCCCCCACGCCCACCCATGCACACACATACACACATTTGACAAACGCACACCTTTATTTATTCTCATTCTCTCCTGCTCTCTTAATATGTCATGAGTGTACGCAGATAGATTTTAATAATCAATTTAAAAATGATGTAAAAAATAAAAACGGCATTAACTAGCGCCCTCTCATGGTACGCACAGTGCGTACAGCCGTACAGCTGCAGGCGTCACTGTCTGAGTGTACCTTCACCACTTGATAAGACGTGTGGAAATTGCTGCGTTGTGACTGGGGACGTTTAAACTGTCCAAAACAATCCCGCACCCTATTATAAAACACATAACCATATTACTTTAATTTAACATGAATAGTTATGTTACTACCTTGAAAGTCGAAACAGATAACAATGTTTCTTTTGATAATTGATGATAATGGCGCCCTGCTCTGGTCCAGGTTAGCGGCGCGCGCGCGATCAAGTATAGCAGTGACTATGTAGCTGCACAGCCCCCTCTGTTGGGGAATATAATCACTACACGATTGCTCCGATAACCAACAGGCTGCTGTAAAACGGTGACATTTCCAGGGACAGCCCCAGTCGGGGACGGAGCACCAAAAACCGGGACTGTCCCCGGAAAATGGGGACGTCTGTTCACTACGTTCACAAACCACTGTTACTTTTAACAGAAAATAGGCCTACTGTATAAGGGAGCATGGCAGAAGGCGCGCAAAGAGTGCTCCCTCTGTAATCACTAAAATGTTGTCATATCTCACAAAGTTCTGTTATAATAAATGAAGCTGTCACACATTTATTCTCTTATTTACATCATGTCTAAATTTATTTGTTTTAATGAAAGAATTTGCGATCGTGCAAACTCATAGTCCACTCACCGCTCAAAACGCCGGGTTTTTGTTCAGTGATATGCCGCTCTAGGTTGGGGCGGGGTTTGGTACTCGGTAGAATGAGGGAAAGATCATTTAGATTTAGAATAACTAATCGGGTGATAACTTTTTGATATAAGTGAAATAATTCCAAACGAATGTCCCAAAAATAAATTAATTAACTAACTTAAAAACTAAATCCCTCTCCTTTTTGCCGCCCTAGGCGGCCTAGTTCGCCTATAGGCACGCGCCGGCCCTGTGTATGGCTATTATTACCAAAAAAAATGAAGTCAGTACATCAATAAATTCCATCTTTGGATTTACACATACTGTTTAATGCAGCTCAGACATGACATGTGTGGATTTAAATAGCAAATTATAATTGCATAAATTATGTTAAGAGATTAATGTTTTAAATGTAAAATTTTAATGTAGAAATATTAAATGATTGAAATAAATGAAATAGTAGGCTACTTTTTAAGTATGAAACTAAAACCCCCACTAGGTGGCGGCAAGTCTCCGTCTTAATGAGTCAGTTGAATCCTTTATTGAACCGATTCATTCAAAAATGATAATTCATTTAACTGAACAAGCGACTGTATTTATGAATGGGCAACGTAATTGAATCACTCATCTGATTCGTTCAAATACACTGATTCTTTGAGGAACAAAACAGCGTTGCTCGGAGATGCATTCTCCTGTTTGTTCTATTTTCTTTCACAGAGCAAAAACGGAAGGTGTTGTGTCTATGAAATAATAGGCTTATGTTGTAAATATAAAAACACAGGAACTAATTAAATGGGTATTTTTACTCATTTTGATAACATTTCTGCCCACTAGTGTGATAGCAGTGAGACGTTAGAGTGCTCAAAACTCTTCAGATTGCATAATTTAGTGGAAAATTAATGGACATTATCATTCTCTGTAAAGAAATTAGACGTGAACATACGAAAATTGATCAAGATCTTTCTAAATGTGAGCTTTTGGGCTAAAAGCCTTAAAGCTGTTTAAAGTAGCCATGTGATCACAATGGAGCAGATGCGATTCAACACGTGTGTTCTATGTGAAATAATAATAAATATCAGTTAATAGCGTTTGATTATGGCCTCGAAGCTCACAGTGGGAGGCTTATTAGCCCTGGCCTGTTTAAAGCCCTCTCTCACACTAGCCCATTTTAGAGGTTAAATATTTTAGAGGGTTTTTAACATTTACTTAATCATGAGTTCTGAGTGTTCACCTATAACTCTTTCCTCATTCATTTGTATGTTCATCTTGTAACGGGTAC
This sequence comes from Ctenopharyngodon idella, assembly GCF_019924925.1. Lineage (NCBI taxonomy): Eukaryota > Metazoa > Chordata > Actinopteri > Cypriniformes > Xenocyprididae > Ctenopharyngodon > Ctenopharyngodon idella. Next base: position 47,832,102 of record NC_067222.1, on the reverse strand, counting down.
TTATGCCCGTCTGATAGGGGTTAAATATCCTGTGGCTCTGGATGAATGGTGACAATGGATCTTTGTCCTTACCTCCAAATTCAATACGCTCCGTAGCCTACTATTCTGTTTGATTTATCTGGGCTAAAATGAGGAGGGCTCCAGGCTTTATGTTCTGTCACAGGCCCAACCTGGAGTTTACAGCACATGTGAGAAAGCCCTAAACCACCTAATATCTTCCCAACCTCATAATGTCCTACAGCCTAGAAGGGAACGCCCCTACCCCAGAACCAACAAACGCTTAAAGTCAAAATACCAGCAGTAACAGGCAGAAAAACATTCACAAAGTTTGTTCACTGGCTTAGAATCAACTATTTAATTTCTAGAAATCGTATTAAAAAAAAACAAATGTTTAGTCAGCTTAAACTGATATCTAAAAAAAAAAAAAAATTCAGAGAAAATAAACACTGAATAAACCAATAGAAACAAAGAAAAGTAATAACAACCGTATCAAAGTTACAACTCTTGAGCCCTTTTAAGTAAACAGTGTATACACAATTGGGTCTAATTCAAAGTCGCGAAAAACGCAAGTCATACCATACTCCAGTCTTGACATTCGCTTGACAGCAACAGTCAATTACACGTTAGTATAACCTTTATTGTTAACAGCTGTTCAGTCATACGCAACTCAAATCCATGATCGCAACTCCGGTGCCATTCTCGTCTCCTCCCCTCTGCTCTCACACAAATGTTGGGACACGCCCCTTTACTTTTGTTACAATCTTTAAGTGAGTGTTGTCACCCCCAGCACCCTCCTGATAAAATGTGTTCCCGCAGCTATGGTGACAGGCCTACCTCAACCCATTTTGAGAATTCAATTCAATTTTTCAATTCACATTTATTTGTATAGCGCTTTTCACGATACATATCGTTTCAAAGCAGCTTTACAGAGAATGCATGTCAACATTACAATTTGGAGACTGCAGTTAGCCAATAATGTAATAATTTAGGCGATTAACATACAATCACTGTTAGCAATTTAATTGAAGGTAGAAGCAAAGAGCTCCTGGAAAAATGAATTACATATTAACAATAATTAGGATATATAGAAATTTGCGAATGTGCGTGTTGATCCAGATGTTGCATCATCTGAAGTCATCGCAGGAGTTGGCGCCATCTCTTCCAAAGTTTTAGTCATCTGAGGTCTTAAGAGGCTGGATCCAAACTGAAACTGATGTACTCTCTAGTCACCTCGGGACGGGCGTCCCGAGGTAAAACAGAAAAGCAAATGGAGAATAATTAGCATAGCTGCTGTTCATAACATTAAGCAAAGATAGTCATGTGCAATTGATCTGATATGAGATGGATTATGTGAATGCTTGGCTGAAGAGATGTGTCTTTAATCTAGATTTAAACTGGGTGAGTGAGTCTGAGCCCCAAACATTATCAGGAAGGCTATTCCAGAGTTTAGGAGCCAAATGTGAAAACGCTCTCCCTCCTTTAGAGGACTTAGCAATCCTAGGTACAACCAGAAGTCCAGAGTTTTGTGATCTTAAAGAGCGTGAAGGATTGTAGGGCGATAAAAGATCGGTTAAGTACACAGGAGCTAAACCATTTAGAGTCTTATAGGTCATTAGCAGTACTTTATAATCGATACGGAACTTAATAGGTAACCAGTGAAGAGATGATAAAATTGGTGTTATATGAGAAGTAGTCTGTGGCTGTGAAAATGTATTGAAAGCCATCCACAGTTTCAGGTAATGGTCCAGTTAAATCAATGCCAACAAGCTCCCAAACAGCAGATACCTATCAAGTAAATGAAATGTAAAGTAGGTTTAGTGTGTGTGTGTGTGTGTGTGTATATATATATATATAAACTAAAATAACTATATAAAATAACACACATACCCAAAAAGTAGTAAAATCTGGCACAGATGGCAGCATTCACCAATCCCTGTATGCCCACCAATCGGAGAGGAATGTAATTCTTCAAAGAGCATCCTGGCTTCCTCTTTGGTTTTGATCACACTTCTACTTCCAGAAAAAAAGGTCTCCATCTACATTAAAGTGAAAACATGACTTTGACAGAAGTAGACTAAAAGGACATTTGCCATTGTTGGAAAAGAAAGATAAATATGGCAATAAATGAATAATACTGTAAAATAAACATAACTGAAATTTTAAGTTAAAATAACTACCCTAGGTTGAATTTGAGTGCATATCTACTAATGTTCTGCCTTTTGGACTTATCATACCCTAATGGGTATGATCCTACTGACAGGAGATTATATAGTGCTTCCCACTTATCCTCCATAGCTGTTAAAAAAATGCAAGAAAGAAAAAAAAACACCAATAAACAAATAAATTTAAAGAAAATAAAAATGTAAAAAATATATTTTACACCAAACAATCAAATCATTTTGAAATGGTTCACTAATCAGTGGTGCATGCCCCATATCTAGCCTTTTCCATGAAAAGCAGTGTGCTAGCTGTCTTGGTATAATAGAAATTAACATAAAAAGTCAAAAAATTGCCTTACAGGAAGAAATCCATGTGCAAGTAGTAATAAAAAATATGGGCGTGTTGTTCAGCGAGACAAAAATGACGCAATATTGGAGTAAGCCAGTACCAGTAATTACCAGTAAGTAATTACTTAGAGATTTTTTTAAGTAAATCTGACGGGTAGGATGAAATGTCAGAACACAGGCCCTGGCTCATAATCATAGTAAAGAACACAATTTAAGAAGCTGCACTTACATTTTATGGCTTGCCTAAACACTTTTCCTTTTCGGAGCTCCCCACGGAGGTGTTAGCATACACTTTAATTTTAAGTTTTTAATTACATTTTTGACATTAATACACAGGAAATGTTCCTTTCAACCCTAATATTTTTATTTTTACACAACTAGTAAAATAAGTATGAAAGTTAGAAAGCTGTTTGTACTTACATGCATGTACAGCTATACTGTCAATTGTAACGCAGCAGGTCGTGACATTTTCTGTGTAAAACAAAAGTAGGACTGCACACCTAATCAAACTGCGATATGGACTAGTATTTGTGAATAGTAATATTTAATATTTAGTATAATATAATATTAGTAAAATAATTAGTGTTCTGTGTATTTTTGTGATACTATTTAATAATATTAATGTTTTTACTGTATTTAATACTCATTTAACTATACTTTGTTTTGTCAACAGCTGAGACATTACCTTCTAGAAAGGCTTTTGCATAAATTACAACTGGGATTAAGCACAACACCACTAAATTTGGATTACCTTGAATTTTGTTGTTGTCAGGAGCTGTATCTTCTGCAGGCCCTATCCAATCATGTAGAAGTACCCCCAGCTATCACCCAGGCTTTGCAAGAGCTTTTTGACCTTGTGAAGGGACAACTGAAACTTCCAGCTCCTTCTGTCACAGGACAACCCAAAATGTTGATTAAAGAGCAATGCTTGAAAGAAATGCTCCATACTCAACTTCCTGTGCCTTGCATAGCTACACTGATGGGTGTTTCTAGAAGCACAGTCTTCAGACGAATGAAAGAGTATGATCTCTCTGTTAGGAGCATGTACAGTACCATCAATGATGATGAACTTGATAGTTTGGTTGCTTCCATCAAGAATGATTTACCAAACGCAGGCTACAGGATGGTCAGAGGGAGACTGGAGTCAATGGGCCACAGGGTTCAGTGGAGAAGAGTTGCAGCCTCCATGCATAGGGTTGATTCCTTGGGTGTCATCTCAAGGCTGTCAGGTCTTGACTGCATTGTACACAGAGTGTACTCTGTACCAGGGCCCTTGTCTCTGGTACGTGTAGACACAAACCACAAGTTAATCAGGTTTGTGATAATTTAGTGGATTCCTTTTGCTTGGTCAGGGAGTACATTTGAAAAATGTTTGTTTTCTTGCTTTATTTTTTTTTGCACTATTTTTCCAAAACATAAAAAGAAAAACGTGTAAAAATTATTCCGAATACTTAAAAGAGTGTGAGGAAAGCATTGGAAACATTATAAATACATTGAAACTACACTGTATAACTCTAATAAGTACTAAAAACGTCTTGGTTACGTATGTAACCCTCGTTCCCTGAAGGAGGGAACGGAGAGGTACATCAGAAGTGAACCAACGAATTGGGATATCGCAAGAGAGCGATAACTAAATGCAAGAGAGCGAGTGTAAACTAAACGAGCCAATGGACATTGGCATGCGTCACGTGCACTGCCCCCGCAAGCGGGTATAAATGCGGAAGCGGGTGCGCTCGCACTCTGTTTTTCGCTGAGGAGACGAGCACGTCTCCGTTCCCTCCTTCAGGTAACAAGGGTTACATAAGTAACTGAGATGTTCCCTTTCAGTCGGTCACATTCGACGTACGTCAGAAGTGAACCAACGAATTGGGATCCCTAATAAAACGCCACGGTTACTGACCCCTTCCAGCGCCCAGCGTAAGCTTCAGCCACCCGGCACACCTCAGGGCAGAGAAGGGAGCGAGCTTACACTGAGAGAGTCTACTGCTGTTCCGCATGACCCATTCAGTAAGACTTGGATAACACTGGGAAAGCGAGCCCGTAAGGGACGCTGCGGAGACCACAATCCACCGAGAGGGGGAAATTACGTTGGGAAGGGAAAGACACGGGCTCACCGTAGATCGATCGACATCTGATCCTCTGCTGGTGCACCGACTGAAAGGGAACTTATGCTTTAATAATTTTTATCTTTTCTATTTAAAAAAAACCAGTTGTTTAAGAAACAGTCCATTTTAAATGAGCCTTGGCCCACAGGACACGACGACGCTTCTGGACCATGTTCACGTAGGGCTTCCTTTTTGCATGATAGAGCTTTAGTTGGTATTTGCAGATGGCACAGCAGATTATGTTTTTACCAACAGTGGTTTCTGGAAGTATTCCTGGGCCCATTTGGTAATGTCATTGACACAATCATGCCGAAGAGTGATGCAGTGTCGTCTGAGGGCCCGAAGCCCATGGGCATCCAGTAAAGGTCTTAGGCCTTGTCCCTTACGCACAGAGATTTCTCCAGTTTCTCTGAATCTTTTGATTATGTTATGCACTGTAGATGATGAGATTTGCAAAGCCTTTGCAATTTGATGTTGAGGAACGTTGTTTTCCACAATCTTTTTACGCACTCTTTCACAGATTGGAGAGCCTCTGCCCATCTTTAATTCTGAGAGACTCTGCCTCTCTAAGACATCCCTTTTATAGCTAATCATGTTACAGACCTGTTATCAATTAACTTAATTAGTTGCTAGATGTTCTCCCAGCTGAATCTTTTCAAAATTTCTTGCTTTTTCAGCCATTTGTTGCCCCTGTGCCAACTTTTTTGAGAGCTGTTAGCAGGCATCAAATTTGAAATGAGCTCATTTAGTGGATAAAAGTGTAAAATTTCTCAGTTTAAACATTTGCTTTGTTATCTATGTTCTAATGTAAATAAAATATTGGCTCATGTGATTTGTAAGTCTTTTAGTTTTCATTTTATTCAAATTTAAAAAATGTCCCAACATTTCTGGAATTCGGGTTGTATTATATTATACTAAATATCAAATATTACTATTCACAAATACTTGTCCATATCACAATTTGATTAGGTGTGCAGTCCTACTTTTGTTTTACACGCAAAAAATGTCATGACCTGCTGCGTTAAACAGTAAATTACATTTTAATGACAAGATTCTAAGATTACATCCACATTTTCAGCATTGTGGATATCATAGGACTTTTAGGAATATTATGTGGACCCCATGGCTATTATATACTCCATTTTGAGAACCTGTGTTTTAAGGGTTCGTCAGCTAGCTTTATCAAACTAAATATTTAGCTAGCTAGCTATTTACAGTACATGGAAAAAAATACCTTCAAAAAAAGTAAAATGGAATCACTGAAAGGTTTGAGGCTTACTTGGGTTAAACAGCCCATTTATAGACTCATAACAACAACAATAATCAGAGCCATTAGGTGCATCACAAAATTGAATATCAAACAAAAGAAAGAAAAGGATTACATATCCCAAAAAGGAAAAATATCACTTTCTTAGATGAAACTGCGTTCTTACAAGGGACCTCACTACAATCTACCCCGACTTTGTATCGGCGCCCCGACGATATCAAGGAAGAATTTAGGGGGAGAGAGGGATTCAGGGTGACATAGTCAAGCTATGTTTGATTGGGCTTAGTAATTGTCCATAGGGTTTATGGTGCCCTCACGCTACATATGAATTGGTTGGAGATTTGGTAACCTTTAGAGGTTCTGTACACCAAGAACTCGCTATTTATCTTGTAACCTACAGAAAGCCCTGCTTGACTTGAGGTTGCTTCTCCTCCTTCTATGGTGGAAAGTAGTTTCTTCAGGTCTTGACTTGAACTTTCTTCTCCAGACAGATGAGTTGCACTTCCATCATTGTCCATTGTCCTCACCTCATCCAGGAGACTTTACTTCACTTCATCTTTAAGAGAAAAAAGTTGTCATTAAACCTTGGATCAAGTTAAGTTGCAGTGTTCAAAAGAAGCTGCAGCTGCGCATTATCATTGCAATGCGAAGATACTCACTGATCTTTTCCTTCATCTCCTTAGCTAAAGCAGAGTCACTTTGTTTCTGACCGAGGCATTCAAATATCTTCCAAAGTAATGGCAAGACTAAATACAGGGTGGTATGTGTCTCACCACAAAGTGCATCTGTGAAAGGACTGAGTGGCTCAAGAACTGCTTTTACAATTTCTGTAATGTCTTTTTGCATCAGATGCAATTTTCTTTCGATCTTCAGCCAGCACAGCAGAGACAACCTGCTGCTGCTCCAAAAAACCTTTTCACCATATCTTAAGTAGAATTCCAGCGAGTAGGTTTATCGTGTATCAGTTGATGGTCTGGGGATGACAGGTTTTTCTATTTTTTGGTCAGCTGGCATGAAAGCTTTGGTGATCTGGTGAAGGCTTGAAGCCTTGACAATGCTGCAGATACCCTGTTTATCTCTATTGCTTTATTCACATCAAGGTGGAGATAAAACAATGAATCCCTTGGTAGTCCTCAAGGGCTTTCTTGTTATTTGTGGCATTATGAATTGTGATGCCTGTCATTCTTGAAATGTCTAACTTCCGTCTTCAACTTTTTCTTCAAAAGCATCCTTCAAACTCTCAACTGTGTGATTTGTGTTGAAATCACAGCAGCAAAGGCACTAGTGCAATTCCCATGATTTAGTTATGTACTTCAGAGTTACAGGCATGAAAGTGTCTGCATCTCTACTTGTCCACAGATCAGTTGTGCAGCCGTAAAATGGTTTCCCTCTGAGATGTTGGATTATGAGTTCTCTAGTTTCATTGTAGATGCAGGGAATCTCAGTGTACATGCAAAAGTTTCAGCTTGGAAGCTGGTACTTTGGGTTGAAGTGCTGAAGCATTTGCTGGAATCCTCATTTTTCAACCATATAGATTGATTTGATGTGAATTCAGCAACAGCTCGGTTCTGTTTTTTTGCTTCAGGTGATTCAGGTTGCCGCTGACATGCTGAACATCCTCCTCAGGCTGCTGCTGTAAAAGGAAAATAGAATCAAATTTCTGTAATGACAACTCTGAGTGATGCTGACATGCTGAGCAATGTTGACATGTTGCGCTGCTGCTGTTGATTATTGCTGCTACTGCCAATACATACACGACACACTGCTGTGAGCAAGTACAGTGCTCAGCATATATGAGTACACCCCCTTTGAAAAGTAACATTTTAAACAACATCTCAGTGAACACAAAAACAATTTCCAAAATGTTGACAAGACTAAGTTTAATATAACATCTGTTTAACTTATAACATGAAAATAAAGTTAATAGTATAACTTGTATTACACATTTTTCAGTTTTACTCAAATTAGGGTGAAAAATGAGAACACCCCACAACTAAAACTACTACATCTAGTACTTTGTATGGCCTCCATGATTTTTAATGACAGCACCAAGTCTTCTAGGCATGGAATGAACAAGTTGGCAACATTTTGCAACATCTATCTTTTTCCATTCTTCAAGAATTACCTCTTTTAGAGACTGGATGCTGGATGGAGAGTGATGCTCAACTTGTCTCTTTAGAATTCCCCATAGGTGTTCGATTGGGTTCAGATCAGGAGCCACTGAATCACTTCTTCTTCAGAAATCCAACAGTGGCCTTAGATGTGTGTTTAGGGTCATTGTCATGTTGGAAAAGTGCACGACGACCAAGGGCATGGAGAGATGGTAGCAACTTCTCTTTCAGTTTAGAGCAGTACGTCTGTGAATTCATGATGCCATCAATGAAATGCAGCTCCCCGACACCAGCAGCACTCATGCAGCTCCACATAAGGACTGCCACCACTATGTTTCACTGTAGGCACCATGCATTTTTCTTTGTATTCCTCACCTTTGCAATGCCATACAGTTTTGAAGCCATCAGTTCCAAAAACATTTATTTTGGTCTCATCACTCCAGAGTATAGAGTCGCAGTAGTCTTCATCTTTGTCAGCATGGTCCCTGGCAAACTCTAGGTGGGCTTTTTTGTGCCTGGGCTTTAGGAAAGGCTTCTTTCGTGGACGGCACCCATGCATGCCATTCCTCTGCAGTGTACGCCGTATTGTGTCACGGGAAATAGTCACCCTAGTTTGGCTTTCTACTTCTTTAGATAACTGCAGTGAACTTGCGATTTTCTTCAACCCTTCTCATCAGAAGACGCTCCTGTTGAGGTGTTAACTTCCGTGTACGACCTGGACGTTTCTGTGAGATGGTTGCAGTTCCATCTTTTTTAAATTTTTGTACCACTTTTGCTACAGTATTCTGACTGATCAGTAAAGCTTTGCTGATCTTCTTGTAGCTTTCACCTTTCTGGTGTAAAGAAATTATTTTCTTGCTCAGGTCTTGTGACATTTCTCTTACATGTGGTGTCATTGCTGACAGCATGAAATGGGAAGGGGTTTTAACACCCTTTTATAGTCAACTGTCTGCTGGACACCTGTGTAATGAATAATTAGACTCACCTGTGGTTGAATTCTTGTTAACTTAGACATTTGTAATCTAAAATTTAGCTTTGCTCCAGAGACTTTCGGTGGGGTGTACTCATTTTTGCATCACCCTAATTTGAGTAAAACTGAAAATTTTGTTCTCTAAGTTATATTATTAACCTTACTTTCATGTTATAAGTTAAACAGATGTTATATAAAATTTAGTCTTGTCAACATTTTGGAAATTGTTTTTGTGTTCATTGAGATATTGTTTAAAATGTTACTTTTCAAAGGGGGTGTACTCATTTACGCCGAGCACTGTAAGACATGCTGCTGCTGTAGAATATAGCATACATGAATTACCCATATAAGATCTATACAGGTGGAGCTGGGGAAGGTGGAGAGTTTCTGAAAGTCATCTGCTACAGCAAATGCTGACCAAGTATTGAAGGTTGAGCAGCGAGCTCAATGGCTGCTGATACAACAGGAACCAATCCGCTGTGCCTTATAGAGAATGTTGTGATCAATCAAATTGAGTTAAGGCGGGTGCGCACTGTGCGATTTTGGCCACAATTTGGTCATCTGAGACAAATTTTGAGAATCCTAAAAGATTCCTATAATCCTAGGCAAAAATCTGTAGTCTTTGATCACTAGTTTGACATGTTCACCGACAGCTGATTAATGACCGTTGCGATCAAATTTTACCTCAGACGAAATTCTGGCAGTGTCAGAAGATTTGCCGCACAGTCCTGCAGTGTGACTTCTCCTACGACAAATGTCAAATTGTCTTCATTTTTCAAGATAAGCCATGATCAAAATTAACGCTAGAGATTTCTTTGTTAGCCACCATTTTAGTCCCGCGTGTAATGCAGCTCACTGTCACCGAATGTGTGTGGGTTGATGATATAAAACTCCGTACAAGTTTTCAAGCGCGCGTCCGTTTTTAACCCATCTTGACTGTCGTACAGTCTGACATATAGAACAGCTGTGATCCCACAGTGTGACATGATAGGATCATGTTCATACAGTCTGACAAGCAACAATCGTAAAGGACTATTATAAATCGCACAGTGTGCACCAACAGGGTTTCTTCAGGTTTCACCAAGTCAAATTTAAGACCTTTTTAAGACCATTAAGAATGAAATTTAAGACCTATATCACGACATCAAAAACACACACACATAAAAAGGAAAATGCAGAATCACAAAATTACTGGCAAAGTAAATTTATGCGATGCTGTCCCAGGGTTTGGGAGTTGTTTTCTTCTTACTGCATCCATATACTGTGTAAGTGATGGCCAAACTTCAAGAGCCCTCTCTATCACAGGCTGGTTTTCAAGCCACCGATGACCACAGAAAGATAACAGCAATGTAGTCTTCTCTCCTTGCTGGCACATTATGGAATAATGTATGCATGGCTCTTAGCAGTTTCTCCACTTGCCATATGGAAAAGCCACTTTTGACTGCATTATGTAATGTGTGGAGTCCACAGCTCTCCACAGCAACAAGTTGAGAACATCCATACCTTTCTGCGTGTTCTTGTTGGAAGAGTTAAAAACATTTAAAATTCACATTGGGCCCATCCACTGAAATGGACACCAGTCTCCTTAGGTCAAGGGGGTCCACACACTCCTGAGGAAAAAAACAAATAAACATAACACTTCAATTCATATTAATTTACACATATTCTGTTATTTCTGGTGTTGTTTAAAATTAACCAAGAAATTAGTAAGCATGCATTATACTGTGAATACTGCCACCCTTCCTTTTTCTATCAATTGTGTATATATTCAATGTCCATACTTTTTTACTATGCCTATTGAACCATGTATATAAGCCTATTTAATGTGCAACACAATTGTCCTAATACTCAACTATCTAGCCCTTGTCAGATAGGTCTTTTCCTTTCAGCCATGGATCTGCTCAAGGTTTCTTCCTTTATACTGTTATTGATGTTATACAAATTAAGATTAATTAAATACAGTTTAATTATTTCTTGCAAAATAGCCATCTAGCACAGTTATAGCTAAGGATGGTAGACACATACTGTTCAACAGGTAGCATAAATTGGAAAACTTGATAACAATCAACTTAATACAAAAGGAAAAGTAAGCCCAATCACTCATCTGCTAATGAAAAAAAAAAAAAAAAAAAAACTATATACGTGACCGTAAAAAATGCTGTAATAAAACATTTACTTACTTTCACATGCTTCATTAAGTCCTCGGCTGTAGCATGCCCCAACTGGGATTTCAGGTATCTTGACTGTAACTGCCCGCCTTCCCAGATTCAGACTTTCTGGGAAACATTCAGACTTTCGTCAAACATCAGCACGAACGGTCCTGTTACTTTCGAAATCAGGTCTCTCTTGATAAAATCTGCTAGTCCAAAGCGCGGCAGTTTTATCTTTCCTGCACCTGAATGATATAGCGATGTCAGAGTCCGGAAACATCGTCTGAAACAATTCACCGATTTCCTCATTCGCATTATAGGACTGGTGTCTAGTCACGGTGTGGAGGTCCCAGAGCACCTCCGCTCTTAGTGTTGGCTCTGATCCAAAAGCGACACGGAGGTCGCTCACAGGGGTTGCGGAGCTGCAGTGTGGTTCTCGCCTAGGCAGTGTGGAGCCACCAGATACTTGGCAGAACTGGCTGATGACTGTCGTTTGCTGGAGACCATTCACAACAGTTAGATGTTTCTCACTTTTTGCATGAGACTCCAGCGCCCGTACACCCAACGTTCCCAGTTTAATCACTTTCTTGCATACTAAGCAGTAGGCTTCAAATACATTGTTAGCAACTGGCCTTAACCAAGCCCTGAATTCAGTTTTTTCAAGCCAAGTATCGCTAAATTTGCACTTCCCCATAGCTGAAAAGTAAAATCTGTTTTACGTCTGTGGTGCAATCCGAGAGAAACTCGTGCCAATAACAGAAGCTGATTGGCTGTTGCATGTTGGTCTGATTTATAGTCGTAATACAGCGAATTATATTTGGACTAGTGAAAGAAAGAACTACAACACCACGGAGAAAAAAACAAAAACATTCTAAATTGCTGCAGGAGCATTGAAATTAGCATTAGAGGTAGCACTACATGGACATCGGAAAATTAAGACCTGTTTAAAATTATTTATGACCTAGAACAGCGAATTTAAGACTTATTAAGGCCTAAAATTTAGATTTTTAAATTTTAGACTTTTTAAGACCCCGCAGAAACCCTGACCCAGCTTTAAGGACCTATCAGCCTGTGCCATCTAGAGTTTCATGACATAACTATATTTCAGTAAGGCAACTGGCTGACCACCTTAATCATTATGCTTTCTTGAAAAAATGTATTTAATGCCATACATGGTCCACACGCAAATATTAAGGTTAACTGGCACACGCTCATCGAGACAGACAATACTACAGTTTTTCTTCTATGTCCCTTCAACTGGTGGACCACCACAGTAAGACAATTACCACCACATTGCATAGGTAAAATGTGAAATTGAAAATTATAAATCATATAAACCAATATATAACATAGCATAGGCGGAGGGTGAACCAACTCTAGGGTAAGGCTAGATGCGATTCCTCCATGAAAACATGTCTATGTCATGAAATAGTTACGTGTCGCCTATCAGCAACCTATACACATCCCAATATAAATGCAAAAAAAAATGTGATCTTCAAATTCTGAATGAATTAGGCCTATTATGGAAGCCCGTTTCCACCATTAAATAAAAAATTAAAAACCGTAATTGCGACTTTTTATCTCAACATTGTTACTTTTTATCTTGCAATTCTGACTTTTTTTTTATCACAATTGCGAGTTTAAGTCACAATTCTGAGATATAAACTCGCAATTGCAAGAAAAAAAGTCGGAATTGTTACTATATTGCGAGTTTATATCTGGCAATTCTGACTTTATAACTCGCAATAGTGAGAAAAAAAGTCAGAATTCTGAGATTAAGTCGCAATTACTGTTTTTTTTTTTTTTTTTTTTTTTAAGTGGCGAAAACGAGCTTCCATACTATAAAGCCTAGAAAGGGCATAAAAGCGCTCCCTTTAACCACTAAGCTGTCACTCATCTTAATTCATTGCGATCTCACAAAGTTTTACTAATCGATTAAGCTGACTGAACAATGAATATCTTATTTGGCCTACATAATAACTATATTTTTTTGTTAAAAGGTAAATTATAACGAGAGGATTTGAGTGTGCAGATCTCAGCACTGGACAAAAACTCATGCGTTCAAGAAATCATCAAGTAAGTTTGTGATTGGCTACATTGCTCAAAAATACGTTGTAAATAGAAAACCTGTTTATTAGTTTCGACGCTCTCAAGAGCACAATCACCAAATCTGTTTATGATGAGACTGAGAGCATTAGTGAGAGTGCAGAATTCAGTTAGAATTCCGAGTTCAGCTCGCGCACTTAACAAAACTCCGGCGTTTCAGCGACTAATCTGAACACCTCTGATTGGCCATTGCAGTTGTAAGCTCAACAGAATCGTGTGTGATTGGTTATAGGGCGCAAGATCTATATTAAATGCCGCAACCAACACTTTTCATTTAATTTTTATTTTTACTTTATTACTCTTTTTAGTTTAAATGTGCAGACGCATTTTTGGCCAAAGCCCCCGTTAATTTTTGACCCATTGCCAGGGGAAGGCTAAGCCTTCCCCAGCTCCGCCTATGATACATAGCCTAATCAGCATAAAACTTGCCACAGCGCACCAGTAAACGTATTTATTATGAGTGTGTAGTGAAAAAACAGCAAGCAGACTTTCTAAACATTTTAATAATTTATTGTTTTAAGCTTTCTACAGATATATTTCTCGTGTCTGTGAGGGAAGTACGGTTCATGTTTGTTACGTGCTCAAGTTCACAGAGATGACAGAACGCGCATCCTGGTTGATTTCATTTCACAAAAGCACACCGTTTTCTGTTATTGTTTACAGAAATAAAAGTAGACCCTTTACAGTTTGTATTACTCTTATCTGTATGACCAAAATGACGGAGTATTTTAAGTTATCGCACCTGCGCCTCCATGTCATGCAGCGAGCGCGCTCTCCACACAAACGGATATGCACCAAATAATAGTGCACATTTATCTAGGACTACCAGGCTAACATTAGCGGACTTGTAAAGTTGCTACTACTTACATGTTTCAAGTGATAAGCCGTATTTGATGGTCGATGAATGATAGGCGAATGTTTGTATTTCCTGCGTTAACGATCTCTCCCTCACGAACTGCGTGACTTCGCCACGTCTTGATGTATCCAATGCCTTGAAGTATTATGTCAATTTAGGTAATTTTTTCAGTATATCTTGTTCACGTTGTTGTTTTAACCTTTGTATTTTCCGATTTTTTGTGCTCCACTATCGTAATTTCTTTCGGACATTTTGCCGCTATGCTGCCTAGCAATAGCAGTGACATAATGAAAATGATTTACATGATTTGATCAGCAGCTGATTGGACAGATGTGACCCAAATGTCACATCTATCCAATCACCTGATTTTTTAATGTTTCTTATGGGCCAATGAGGGTCTTTTTTTGTTCGCGCTGTAAATTAAAAAAAAAAAAAATAGCCTGGCCAATCCGGGGCCCCTGCACACGTGGGGCCCCTAGGCTGCAGCCTAGGTAAGCCTGTGCGTTAATCCGCGCCTGGCAGAAATGTTATCAAAATGAGTAAAAATACCCATTTAATTAGTTCCTGTGTTTTTATATTTACAACATAAGCCTATTATTTCATAGACACAACACCTTCCGTTTTTGCTCTGTGAAAGAAAATAGAACAAACAGGAGAATGCATCTCCGAGCAACGCTGTTTTGTTCCTCAAAGAATCAGTGTATTTGAATGAATCAGATGAGTGATTCAATTACGTTGCCCATTCATAAATACAGCCGCTTGTTCAGTTAAATGAATTATCATTTTTGAATGAATCGGTTCAATAAAGGATTCAACTGACTCATTAAGACGGAGACTTGCCGCCACCTAGTGGGGGTTTTAGTTTCATACTTAAAAAGTAGCCTACTATTTCATTTATTTCAATCATTTAATATTTCTACATTAAAATTTTACATTTAAAACATCTCTTAACATAATTTATGCAATTATAATTTGCTATGTAAATCCACACATGTCATGTCTGAGCTGCATTAAACAGTATGTGTAAATCCAAAGATGGAATTTATTGATGTACTGACTTCATTTTTTTGGTAATAATAGCCATACACAGGGCCGGCGCGTGCCTATAGGCGAACTAGGCCGCCTAGGGCGGCAAAAAGGAGAGGGATTTAGTTTTTAAGTTAGTTAATTAATTTATTTATTTTTGGGACATTCGTTTGGAATTATTTCACTTATACCAAAAAGTTATCACCCGATTAGTTATTCTAAATCTAAATTATCTTTCCCTCATTCTACCGAGTACCAAACCCCACCCCAACCTAGAGCGGCATATCACTGAACAAAAAACCCGGCGTTTTGAGCGGTGAGTGGACTATGAGTTTGCACGACCGCAAATTCTCTCATAAAAACAAATAAATTTAGACATTATGTAAATAAGAGATTAAATGTGTGACAGCTTCATTTATTATAACAGAACTTTGTGAGATATGACGTCCCCATTTTCCGGGGATAGTCCCGGTTTTTGGTGCTCCGTCCCCGACTGGGGCTGTCCCTGGAAATGTCACCGTTTTACAGCTCGTTCAAAATAACCCGCAAATACATTGCAAAAAACGTCTCAGGTTACACATGTAACCATGGTTCCCTGAGAGGGGAACGAGACGCTGCGTCGCCGTGGCAACGCTTTGGGGATACCCTCCAGCGTAAGCGCTCCTGAGGACGTGTACAACTAGTCCAATCGTGATTGGTGCAACGTCATCCCATGACGTATGCCGGCGGAACATGGAAGCTATAAAAGAGCTGTCAAACACAGCTGTTTCAGCTACTGATCTGAAGCAAGCGGTTGACAGGCATGCAGGAAGTATGGCAAGGGGACGCAGCGTCTCGTTCCCCTCTCAGGGAACCATGGTTACATGTGTAACCTGAGACGTTCCCTTTCGAGGGAACTCGCGCTGCGTCGCCATGGCAACGCTTTGGGGAACGAATACCCGCGTCGCCATACTGACGAAATGCCTGTCCTGATGTGAAGCAAAAAATGGCACAAACTAGGACATAAGCAGTTGGGAACCGGGCGTGACCGGTAGATCCAAACTATAGAATCTAATAAAGGTGTGAGGGGAAGACCAACCCGCCGCATCACAAATGTCTTGGAGGGAGGCCCCCGACCATAATGCATAGGACGATGCCATACTTCGAGTAGAGTGGGCCTTAAGAGGCAGAGGTGAAGGCAACCCACGCACCTCATATGCCTTGGATATGGCCTCTACAATCCACTTGCTGATGGTAGGTTTAGTAGCCGGGCAACCCTTCTTTGGGGGCCCGAAGCATACTAATAACTGATCTGATTTTCTCCAGTTAGAAGTCTTCCTGACGTAGCACTGGAGGGCTCTGACTGGACAGAGCAATTGCAGCCTCTCGCGTTCAGCCGACGTTGGAGGATGAAAGGCCTGGAGGATTGTGGACCTCGCCACGTTGGTGGGTACCTTTGGTACGTAACCCGGTCTAGGGTGCAGAAAGGCTTTGACTCCGCCAGGGGCAAACTCCAAACAAGATGGAGCCACAGAGAGAGCTTGTAAGTCCCCAACTCTTTTAAGGGATGTAATAGCCAACAAAAACACCAACTTAAGTGTGACAAATTTGTCAGATGCTGTATCCAAAGGCTCAAAGGGTGCCAAAGACAACCCTTCTAAAACAACAGTCAGGTCCCAGGAGGGAATTCTGACTTGAGCCGTAGGCCTCATCCTCAAAGCTCCACGGAGGAAACGAGTTATTAGATGGTGTCTCCCTAGGGATGCACCATCTAAAGGTGTGTGGAAGGCAGATATAGCCGCCACATACACCTTCAAGGTAGATGGTGTAAGACCAGCCGAAAAGCGGTCCTGGAGGAATTCCAGCACTGAAGCCACCGGGCAGTTAACTGGGTCGAGTTGACTCCTCCTACACCATATAGAAAATACTCTCCACTTGAGAGTATACAGTTTCCTCGTGGAGGGAGCTCTAGAGTTAAGTATGGTATCTACCACCTCAGCAGAGAGACCCTCCTTTATGAGCTGGTCCCCCTCAGGGGCCAGACCCAGAGTTTCCACATCTCCGGCCGGGGGTGAAATATTGAGCCCTCGGCCTGAGTCAGGAGATCTCTCCTGAGCGGAATCTCCCACGGGAGACCGTCGAGGGGAGCTACTATGTCCGAGAACCACACTCGGGCTGGCCAACATGGGGCTACCAACAATAAACTGACCCCATCCTGCCGAACTCTCTCTAGAACTCCCGGGAGCAGAGCGATCGGGGGAAAAGCGTACAGCCGCAGCCTCGGCCACGGCTGTACCATAGCGTCCAGCCCCAGAGGGGCTGGATGAGCAAGGGAGAACCACAGAGGACAGTGTGAGTTCTCTTGGTTTGCAAAGAGATCCACTTGCGCCCGTCCAATCTTTCTCCAAATGAGCTGCACCGTCTCGGGGTGCAGTCTCCACTCCCCGGGCCTCAGCCCCTGCCTCGACAGGACGTCTGCCCCCACATTCAGATGTCCCGGGATATACATTGCCCTCAGAGAGAGCAATTTTCCCTGAGACCAAAGGAGGATCTGATGAGCCAGCTTGCACAAGGGGCGCGACCTCAGACCCCCCTGGTGATTTATATAGGCAACCACTGCCGTATTGTCTGTTCTGACTAGGACATGGTTGCCTCTGAGGTCTGGGAGAAAATGCCGCAAGGCTAGCCAAACGGCTAACATCTCCCGGCAATTTATATGCCATGAAAGATGCTTTCCGCTCTACAGACCTTGGGTAGAGCGGCCTTCCATGACCGCCCCCCACCCCGTGTTGGATGCGTCTGTCGAAATTATCTTGCGATGACAGGACGCCCCCAAAACAGGGCCCTGGGACAGGAACCAGAGTTTTTTCCATATGACCAAGGAACGAAGGCATCTGCGCGTTACCTTGATCCCACGGAATGGGTTGCCCCTCGGGGAAAACCCCCTGGTCCTGAGCCACCACTGTAGGGGTCTCATGTACAGCAGGCCAAAAGGTATCACGTTGGACGCTGCTGCCAAGAGCCCTAACAGTCTCTGAAACTGTTTTACAGAGATGAGTTGGCCTAGCTTGATCCTGGACACCATGGCCAGAACCGACTCGATACGTGCGAGAGACAACTGTGCCCGCATCGTAACCGAGTCCCATATTACTCCTAGATACCCCGTCCTCTGGACGGGAGTTAGCATGCTCTTCTTCGCATTCATTCTCAGCCCCAGGTGTTTCATGTGGTCGAGCACAACATCTCGATGTTGTGCCGCCAATTCTTGAGACTGAGCTAACACAAGCCAGTCGTCTATATAGTTGAGTATTCAAATTCCCTGAAGTCTGAGGGGTGCTAGAGCAGCATCCATGCACTTCGTGAACGTGCGAGGAGAAAGAGCTAGGCCAAACGGAAGGACCCGATATTGGTACGCTACGCCCCCAAAAGCGAACCTCAGGAACTTCCTGTGTTCCGGAAGGATGGAAATGTGGAAATATACATCCTTTAAGTCTATCGTGACAAACCAGTCCTCGGACCTGATTTGGCTCACGATGAGAGGCAACGTCAGCATCTTGAACCGAAATCTCCTCAGAGAGCGGTTGAGCTGACGCAGATCTATAATAGGACGTAATCCTCCATCTTTCTTGGGAACTATAAAATACCGGCTGTAGAACCCGGTGTTTCTCTCTGGGGGGGGAACGATATCTATGGCCCCCTTTGCCAGTAGAGACTGAACCTCCTCCTCCATCACTTGTGTCAGCATGGGGCTTACTACCGTGTTCAAAACTCCGTTGAACCTGGGTGGGTGAGACCCAAACTGAAGTCTGTAGCCCTTGCGAATGGTGCGAGTGACCCAGCTTGACACATTGGCTAATTTTTCCCATGCTGGAAGGAAATTCACTAAGGGTACCAGCCTCTCGGGGCTGGCCCCAGCCATACTCGATGGAGCAGGTTGGGTGCCCTGAAGCGCGTCTGCGGCAGGGTTCAACCGTTTTATATTTTCTACAGGCCTCTCTATTGAGAGCGAACCCCTCAGCGTCACAAGATTGTGCAAACACTGAGTTATGGGTTCGTTGGAAATCGTTGTGCCCCGAACACAACGCGGCGGGGTTAACAAATCGATTTCCTGAGGGCTCCACGGGGGAGCGGCTGTAATAAGCTCCCGCCCTGGAGGGGGCGCCCTCAGAGGCCTGACAAAAACATCAGGACCTCTTTCCCGAAGCCCGTCTAGAGAGAATGACGTTCCTCAGATCTGTCTTCTCTCTTTGGGGCTTCGGTTGAGAGTGTTGCTTCTGCACCTTAGGTTTTGCAGGGGGCGCTCGAGAGGCAACACTCTCCTTCTGTGCCTGCCGGTATGAGGAGCTCGGCGTATATGGGCGGGGCTGCTCTTTGGGTGCAGCCCCTTGGGATTTGGATTTTAGCGGGATGAACCTCTGAAATGCTGCCGCCTGTTTTTTTGACTCCTGAAATCTCTTGACGACCGTAGAAACAGCATCGCCGAAGAGACCAGATGGCGACAGCGGGGCATCAAGGAGGAAAGTTCTATCCCTCTCCTTAATGCCCGAGAGGTTCAGCCAGAGGTGCCTCTCCGTTGCCACTGAAGCTGCCATGGAGCGGCCGATGGCACGAGCCGTCTCCTTTGTGGCACGGAGAGATAAATCAGTGGCCCGACGGAGCTCTTTAATATCGTCGGGCCGCACCTCCTCCGCCTCATCCATTTCCCTCAGCAGGTCGGCCTGATAAGCTTGTAAAAGTGCCATCGTATGTAAACAGGCACCGGCCTGACCTGCTGCCATATACGCCTTGCCCACCAAAGATGATGTAGTTCGGCATGGTTTGGTGGGCAGTGTCGGGGCTTTGAGGGACGACGCAGCGTCAGGAGACAAATACGCCGCCAGGGTATCCTCCACCCTGGGCATCGTCCCATAACCTTTCTGTTTGAGCCCCACCAGGGATGAAAAAAGATGGACGGTGGGGCTCGAAAGCCTCGATGAATATGGTTTATTCCAGGATCTCGCCACCTCGGTGTGGAGATCCTGGAAGAACGGCAAACCCCGACGTGGAGGTCGTTGTGCTGACTGGAGGAAACGTTCATCAAGCTTGCTTTTACTACGCTCCTCCTGTCTCTCGGCTGGCCAATCGATGTTTAATTTCGCCACGGCCCGAGAAACAACCTCCACAAGCTCCTCATACTGTGGTGATTGGGCTGGCGAGTCACCCAAATCACTCATATCACAATCAATACTGAGAACATCCACCTCCTCAAAAGCAGATGGACTCAGCATTAAAGGCTCGCACGGGGCGGAAGAAGCCGCGGAGCGGGCTTCCGGATCCCGGTATTGAGCACTGGGCCCAGCGGTTGAGGGTTGAGAAAGGGCCGCAGCCGTCTCAACCCCCGCCGCCAGGTCCATCTGCGAACCCCACGACTGCAGGCAGTGAGCTGCCTCAGCAGCCGCGGGACCTGAGCCGTGAGGAACGCCAAACTGGCCACTTTCAGAAAATAAAGCCAGTCGGGAGCGGAGCGTTTTAACAGGGAATGCTTCACACGCTGGGCAGTCAGCCTTCTCAAAGGCTGATCGTGCATGCACCACTCCCATGCAGTAAACACAAAACTCATGTGCATCTCCCTGCGTTATAAAGCGCTGGCAGGGAGGAATGCACGGTCTAAAGTTCTGCTCACTGCTTTCACTCGCCATTTCTAGTAATATATAGCTTTTTATTTTTCTCTACGGGACAAACAACACCAAATAAGACGGACAGAGACACAGAACGCTTGCTGAAGATCAGAAAGCTGAAACAGCTGTGTTTGACAGCTCTTTTATAGCTTCCGCGTTCCGCCGGCATACGTCATGGGATGACGTTGCACCAATCACGATTGGACTAGTTGTACACGTCTTCAGGAGCGCTTACGCTGGAGGGTATCCCCAAAGCGTTGCCACGGCGACGCAGCGCAAGTTCCCTCGGAAGGGAACCCCGACCAACATACAGCAGCCTGTTGGTTATCGGAGCAATCGTGTAGTGATTATATTCCCCAACAGAGGGGGCTGTGCAGCTACATAGTCACTGCTATACTTGGTCGCGCGCGCGCCGCTAACCTGGACCAGAGCAGAGCGCCATTATCATCAATTATCAAAAGAAACATTGTTATCTGTTTCGACTTTCAAGGTAGTAACATAACTATTCATGTTAAATTAAAGTAATATGGTTATGTGTTTTATAATAGGGTGCGGGATTGTTTTGGACAGTTTAAACGTCCCCAGTCACAACGCAGCAATTTCCACACGTCTTATCAAGTGGTGAAGGTACACTCAGACAGTGACGCCTGCAGCTGTACGGCTGTACGCACTGTGCGTACCATGAGAGGGCGCTAGTTAATGCCGTTTTTATTTTTTACATCATTTTTAAATTGATTATTAAAATCTATCTGCATACACTCATGACATATTAAGAGAGCAGGAGAGAATGAGAATAAATAAAGGTGTGCGTTTGTCAAATGTGTGTATGTGTGTGCATGGGTGGGCGTGGGGGATTTGGGTGAAAAGAAATCTGATTGGCTAGTTAGTTTTTTCCACACATGAAAAATTACGTTACAAATAGTTAATGTTAGAAACAGGCTCAAAATGAGTAAACGCTCTCTAAAACAGCAAAATTCGACTGAAACATTTGCAAAAAGGCCTAAAACTATTGAGTAGGAATGGAGAAATGAAGCCTCTTAAATCTTTGAAGCTTTTCTCTAAATATTTCGGGAAAGGTTTCAAAGCATCAAGAGTGTCGAAAACAGCGCCATCTTGTGGTAGGAAAAATTTACAGCAGCCATAAACCTGAGTGCGCAGTTCCGTTGTTTATATGACAGAACATATGATGATGTCATATAGGCTACAGGCTTATATATTTAAAATGTTTCTCACACGCAAAGTGAAGCATTCACGTGACTGGGGGGTTCTGTGTTCTGTGCGTACCCTGAGATAAAATCCTGCAGGCGCCCCTGCACTCAGATATGAATAAATAATACACTTGCTTAAAATGAGTCTAAAATGCAAAATAATAATTAAAAATAGTTACAAGTTTAAAAAGTTGAAATTTCTGTAGGCTACAATAGGCTAGCCCAGCTCGTAAAAATGAAAATATTACATTCACTAATAAATGTTAAAAAATATTTGTTAAATGCTGTTTTATTTATCTAATCTAATATTTATGTTGTTTTATTTTTGTAATGCGATTTTTCAAATAGTGTAATAGTTTTTTTTTTTTTTTTTTAGTTAGGCCTGGTTAATAGTGTAATATTTTTTGGTGAATTGTTAAAACAAAAATCCAAATAAAATTAAATCATAATAATTATTAATGTAATGATATAGGGAACCTGCAACAATTAAAAAAACAAAAACGTTCAAAAATGTATTGTCCCCGTTTTTTATTAATAGATAATAACAAATGAGATTTCGGTGAGATTTTCGCCTATGTGTGTGTGAGAGAAAGCGGAGTCACGTTGCTCACCTTTGTGTACACAATATTTATAAATGCCATATATTATAACCTCTATTCATAATGGAGAGATGTGCACGCGCAAGTGATGGGATTTTGGGTGTGAGAACCGCTTGCACACCGTCGCTTCGCAACTAGTTACTAGATTTACCACCGATTTGCGGCTTTCGTGTGTCTCTCATTGAAAATGAACTAGAGACTTGTGCTTTGCGCGTCCAGTAAACTGTCTTTATGTCGAAGTAGGCTACTGCCGGCCCAATTTATCTGCGGCCCACCAGGAATTCTCCTGAATCTTTCAGGAGATATTCTTACTATATAACATAAGTGTTTGCATTTGTAGTTAGTGGTTACGTGCTGATTATTTTTTACATTGCAGAATGAAAAAAGAAAAAAAAGAAAAGAAATCCGAAAACATGCTTGTACATGCTTTTATATTAGTGCAAGTTTATTATTAAATCAATAAACAAAACCTCCAGTCTTTCACATGCATCTCAAAGATCGAGTTTAATTGTTAGTGTGAAGTGGGGGCGGCACGACCAGGTTTTGCCTAGAGCGGCACTTGAGCTTGTGCCGGCCCTGGCCATACACAGTGTCTTTGTATTCTGATTGAATTTACTGATTAAATTGAAAAAATCTGACATAAGATGACATATATGACAATAAATTTAAAAATACAATTAATCTCTGGCTTTACTGCTCAGTGTTATTTCAGGATTTTGATTTTCACTCAACTGAGACAGCACATCCTATTGTATTATAATGGCTATTTAATATTTCTACTAAACTTATATATTTTAATTTTTGTCATTTGTAGCATGGGGCCCAAACATAAACTCAAGTCCTGCCCTGTTTATAATACTCCAAATGTAGATTGGCGCTCGGGAGTAATGCTGATGAATGCATTAATCAAGTCCTTTATATTCAGTTGTTCAACGATGTCTGTGTGAACATGCATAAGTGTCAGATCAGATGAGTTAATCTCTTCTGAGACATGCTGCTCCTCAACCAGGTTTTGAGACATTTGTGGGTGGAGAAACTCCTCTCAGATGAAGCAATAGAAACAGGAAGGCACAGGCAGAGTTTTAGCAGTTTTTCTGCTTCTACAAATAGAGATCATGTTTGAGAATGAATTCTGGAGAGGCCTGCTGCAACATCTTCCACTGTTTCACACAGAGCAGCCCCTCTGAATGCATTTCCTAACATCTGTAGCTGAAGTTTCAGCCGTTCCACATCAATATCTGGAATGGGTGAAAGACCGCCCCTGCAGAAGAAAATCAACACCTACTTCATCATTGCAACTTTGGCCCCGCCCATTGCATAGTGAGATGAGGAAGAGAGAAAAGCGCAGGATTACTCACTGGACTGAAAATAACACCTTCCAAAGGATCCTAATGCTAGGAATGTGGTTATTTTATTTATTTTCAACAATGTGAATGTCTCAGTTGAGCATTGTTTATTTTTTATACGGTACAATTCACTGTGGATACTTTGGTAAATCAGTCACAATTTTGGAACAGGCTTTGCAAACAAACGTCTACGATATGGACTCGACAGTAATGCGTAAAATCAAAATGGGTATAAACAGTACACGAGGGTTAACAAATGATCAAGATTAATTTCTCTCACTGGTCATGTGACATTGTCGAAAGTGAAACTATTTCAACAGAAGAAGGAAGAACATGAACAACATCCATGGACCCTCCCCCTAAACTCAGTGATGGAGCAGTGACCTCTGATCCTGAGTGAGTACAATGTGATTTCACTGCTAGCGAGACATTTCAAAGACAGTCTTCAATTGGTAATTGGTAAAGGAAATCAGATCAGCTTTATTTGTGTAGTGCTCTTTAAAATATATATTATTTCAAAGCCTCTTTAACTGAACAACTTCCAATGACAAACCGAAGGTGACTGCAGCAAAGAAAAAAGCACATGTTTTTGTTCAGACATGCAGCAAAAATCTTTTTCCATGAAATCTGAAAGTTACAAGCCTAATCCAAGACACCTTTGAAATCCTGAATTAAAATCGGATTGTTCTTAATGAGTCTCGGTCAGAATGATTAAAACAGATATCATGCTTTTGTCCTACATTGTGCTAAATGACAATGACCAGGAACACGGGTTAAGAGTGGCTACTACAGGAGCCTGGAGTAATGAAGAAGTGGCCTGTCTCATCTCAGTAGTTAGTATGGTACCTTCAATACCAAATATCTGCTGATAAAATTCAGTCTAGCTTTTGTGGTCACAAGCAAATGAACAATCCTGTGAAAATGTGCAACTGTCAGAGCTGGTTGTAAACGTAGAGAGGAAGCAGGATCAAGTTGTAGCAGCAAAGGGTTTATTCACCAATAACTAGAATACAAAACACTCAAACTGGAACAGAAACAACCAACATAACCAAAGACGAGGACAGACAAGGGAGTGCAGGAGGAGTGAGTCTTTAAAAGGAGTGCTGATGAGGATGTGCAGGTGCAGGGAATCCATGTGATGAGATGAGCTGACTGGGTGCAGGTGTGGATCAGGAGGGATTCTGGGAAATGGAGTCCGGGAAGGTGAGACGAACAGTGACTGTGACAGTACTCCCCCCTGGAGACGTGATGGGTGAACCGGGTGATACAGGGCAGGTCGTCTCCAGGATGGAGCTGGCCACTAGGGAGGCCAGGGAGGTGTTGGCCACTCGGGAGGCCACGGAGGTGCTGACCAGTCGGGAGGCCACGGAGGTGCTGACCAGTCGGGATGCCACGGCAGTGCTGGCCACTCGGGACGCCATGGTGGTGCTGGCCACTCAGGTTCCGTGGCCTTGGCCCAGACCCCAGGCTCGGCCTCCAAGTTTGGGGATGGATAGCTCCCCCCACCCCCCAAAAAATACTTGGGCGAGACTCTGGGTGTTTTGGTTAGCAGAGACTCTTGAAAGCGCCTGTGGGCTGGAACGGAGCCTGGAGCGGGTTCTCGGGCTGGAGCGGGCTCGCGGGCTCGCGGGCTCTTGGAGTGGAGCAGGTTCGTGGAGTGGAGAGGGCTCGTGGAGTGGAGCGCTCTCTTGGCATGGAGCAGGCTCGTGGAGTGGAGTGCACTCGTTGACTGGAGCGGAGGCTGGAGCGGGCTCGTTGACTGGAGCGGAGGCTGGAGCGGGCTCGCCGACTAGAGCGGAGCCTGGAGCGGGCTCGCCGACTAGAGCGGAGCCTGGAGCGGGCTCGGCGACTGGAGCGGAGCCTGGAGTGATCTCGGCGACTGGAGCAGAGCCTGGAGTGGAGCCTGGAGCGGGCTCGGCGACAGGAAGCGGAGTCTGGAGCTGACTCGGGGACAGGAGTGGAGTCTGGA
The DNA here is from genome assembly GCF_019924925.1 of Ctenopharyngodon idella. Classification (NCBI taxonomy): domain Eukaryota; kingdom Metazoa; phylum Chordata; class Actinopteri; order Cypriniformes; family Xenocyprididae; genus Ctenopharyngodon; species Ctenopharyngodon idella. The sequence continues at coordinate 47,806,246 of NC_067222.1, read as the reverse complement.
GCTGACTCGGGGTTCCAGGACATCCCTTCATACTCCACTAACAGGCCAAGGGGCACAGGCGTGGGAACCATTACGGTTGAGGGCTCAGGCGTGGCGGCGGCGGCCATCTTGAACGAGGGCTCTGGGCTGGCGGCCATCTTGCTCACTGGACTGAGGACTGGGATGGCATTAGCAGCAGTGGTAGGAAGGGAGGCGGACTTCAGCGCTGATCTGACAGATGTTGACATTGGGTCCGCAACCTTGGCCCCCAGGTCAGCGCTGTTGGAAGCCCATTTTCGCCCATGGGGAAACACAGGCAGCCAGGAATGGACAGGGCCATTGGAGTGGCATGTGAAGGGAACTGGCGTGAGGTGAACTGGAGAGGCCTCATTCGTTTCTGACAGTCACATATGGATTCACATTTGCTGCATCCCAATTCACATACTGTCCATCCTAAATTGTATTTGAAATTAGAATTAGTATGTCCCAAATCATAGTATGTTCAAATCAGTATTCCAAAGATACCCGGATGGCCTGCTTTTTCCAGTTAGAATCCAAAGTGCAGATCCGTGCACACTCTAAACGCTAATATTGCCCCAAACCCATTGCACATTGGATAAGGGTTCAATTAGAACAACAAACACGAATAAAAAGTGTCAAAAAACGATAAACGTGGCGGATGTGTGTGACCGACGGTTAAGTAGAGCGGTTTAGATAAAAGGGTTTGAGTGATTAATTATCAGTATCTAAGTTGACGAAAAGATATTTATTCAATGTTATCCACATTATATTTAATCTGCAACAGCATTGTGAACTTTTGTAATGACACATTTGGACATTAACTTTTAAATGCGTCATTATGAAAACATGAGGAGAGTCTTCACATGAAAGACCCACGACTGGCAGATCAACGTGCTATACTACATTTGTCTCCGATATGGTAGGAAATAAAATTAAATTGAATGTGGAGGATTTAAACTGTGACAAGATGCTTCACATATTGGCTCTGCAGTGATCAGCCTATCTTGAATTCTGTAATGTCATTTTTAACTCATCATCAGTAATCAAATCATATGTCAATACTTATTTATGAAAACTGGGAATGACTTTTCCCTTGCCATATTTGTCCTTTTCTGTGACTCAAAGAGAAAATAATAACATTTCGTTACATTCACTTATGTAACGATTCAGCAGCCTCACAGCCTCACAACCTTCACGCCGCTGCCACGAAGTTCATATTCTTATTAATGTCTAAATTGTTGTACATTTCTGTTCTGCGTGTTCCAGTAGTACTGCCTGCAAAATGAGTCTCGATGAGCGGAGAAAGAAGGAAGTTTGTGTTCAGACGTGTAAAGCAGCGTCTCCAGAACGCAGCCATATGTCTACGAAGAGTAACGCATCCATAAGCTATCCACCTAATCTCAGTGATGGAGCAGTAACCTCTGACCCTGAGTGAGTACAATGTGATTTCACTGCTAGAGGGAGACATTTCAAAGACAGTCATTTTATTTGTGGAACATATTCACATAAACACCTTGATAACATAATTAAGGTGAAAATGTCAATTGCTGAAGTCTCACACTGGGCATATGATTATACTATACAGTGACAACCGTTCTGGATATATGTTTACAAAAGCGACTGCAGTTTGAACAGAAAAAAGTCAGACCTGTTTTTACCCCTGCGGTATGTTCAAAGACATTTAGTTCAGTGCTATTGTATCTTGTTCTCAGTTTATGACTGTTAATTATTTATTTTCAATTTGATTGAGGATCTTCTAATGTATACTAATACAAATGGAACAATTTTAATCTTGTCATAATATGGGTGCAACAGATCACAAAACCCATGGTTCAGATCATATTGCGGTTTTTGAGTCACGGATTGAATAATTTTTTGAATCAGCAAAAAAGAAAAAAAGGAGAGTAACTTTGCTACTAGCCTAACTAATAAAGTTTAAACACTGAACAGTGAACAGTCAGTAATAAAATAAGAACTAATTACGAGCATAGATAATTATCATGATAAATGTCAAATTTATTTCAAAGTGTAAAGGCAGAGCTCCTAAGTGAAAGTTGTAGAAAGTAGACCATTCATTGTGGTTTTAAACTATTCTTTATTGTCAGAACAAAAACTTGCCAAACAGGGAAACATTTCACAAATCTGAGGTAGAACATTCAAAACATTTTTGAATTCTTTACACTTTTCCAGTCATTTTTCCTTAACAAAATAAATGTCTTAATAGAAAAATGAATTTCTTAGTTTTTGCATGTTCAAACAGGTGCTAGTGTTTCAAGTCATGAAACGGGTTTGTGTTGCCTGATTTTGATGACGTGTATCTACAGCACAGTTTGCAGTGCAGGCTGCAATATTAATAATATTACATGTATTGTCTTTTAGAAATGCACATTTGACAGCAAGTTGAAGGTAGTACCTTGAGTTGGGATGCAGATGTAAATTTATGTTTATTAACAAAAACAGTAACATCTGTAAAAACTGTAACCTCATTTTTTTTATATGGTAAAATGTAAATATTTTGACTGTTTGAGTTTATTAAAATTAACCATTGGCCATCCATAGTAGCATACATTTAGATCGTGATAACCACAGTTAAAACCACGCATATAGCACCTCAGTACCATGGTAAAATGTAACTACATGATTTCTATGGTATTTGTATGAAAAACATAGCCTAAATGCACAAATGCTATAGCTTAATCACAAAAATACTGTAATTATATTCCATTACTCCTTAAATACATTTAATATGTCTACATTAATAATAAAGTTCAATATGAACATCCAACATTTCTGCCACATTACCATGGTGCAGTTAGTGTTATACATAGTAAATGATGGCAGTTTGTTGATTAAAAAGCCTTCTTACTGTTTCGTTGCCCACAGTGTTTCTCCTGTTTGTCAGCGCTGTTTCATTTTGCTTTAAGCTAGTTTAATTCATTAAGACGTTTGTGTTCTTTGCTGAATTCAAGCGCTTCCCACTGGATTTCACAGCGCTGTTTAGTGGTTGGTTGACCGAGACCAATCAGCGAGCAAACGCATCTGTTCTAGTAAGCTCACGCCGCACTGCCGTTTGAACTTTTGGTGCATAAACATTATCAAACATTTATCGAACTCTTGATATAATTTTTTTTTATTGAGGAATATTGTATCGTGATAATTATCGCTATCATTTTATCACCCAGCCCTAGTTGGACTTTATTACAAAAAAACAGTACTGAACCATGAAAATGTACTGAACTTTTTAAAGAAATAAATATAGAAATATGAATCTCTATATAAAGCATACAGACTTTATTAAAGCCACAAAAAGACAAATATTTTGCTGAAAACTGCACAATCTTTCAGCCTAGGGTGAAGTCATTATGCACATTACCAACGATTTGGGATAAATATAATGTAATTTAATGGAAAACTATGTGAGTGGTGTGGTAGGATTTTAAACAGCTTCCTGATTCATAGCTGGGCGCCATCGGTGTGTGTATACTCAAAACAATGTGTTTGAATTTTAAAGATGCGGCACTGTGACCCCTTTTACAATGACAATAAAAAAAGAACTGAAATCTGATTTGTTTGTTTATTCTGATTTGGCTGCATGAACATATCAGTTTGCTTTCTCATGTCACTAGCTTTAAATATAAAACTTCGCTAGCTAACAAATGCATAACCGTGACCAGCTAGATATAAACAAATGCAAATAGATGGTAACAATTGTGACATTAAACATTTGAGTTGGACTTGTGTGTACTTTTGTCACATTGTCTTAACCACTTGAGGTAATGTTAGTGTCCTCTCAGCCTTGACGGCAAACATACTGCTGTTCTTTCACTACTAATGCAGCATCTAGTCAACAAATTAATTACTTCATAATAATATCAAAACATGTACTGTAGTGCTCTGTATACATAGCGTTTTGTTGTCTATGTTTTAAATCCTCATCTGAAGTGTCCCGCTCCGTGCAGCATACAGTCTCATGTGTCAAAACAAACTCTATGAGGCGTCAGTGATTTGGCCTCATCATATAAAGTAATTGTGTCTCTTTAGAAAATTTGGACTAAACCACTCAATTCATATGGATTAGTTTTAGTTTTTGAAGTGTCAAAGTGTCAGTCGCATAGATGAATAGGGGGGGGGACAGAAATCTCTTAGATTTCATCAAAAAGATCTTTATTTGTGTTCTGAAGATGAACGAAAGTCTTACGGGTTTGGAAGGACATGAGGGTGAGTAATTAATAACAGAATTTTCATTTTGGGATGAACTATCCCTTTAATCAAGAGTTCTGAGTGTTCTCACATAACTCTGTCCTCATTCATTTGTAAGTTCGTCTGTAAGTGTTTTTGGGCTGTTTAATATTAGGATTTTGTTTAAAATCCTCCACTATGGCACCACCCTGCAATATTGAGCCCCACCCCCCAGCAATATATGTTCCCGTGGCTATGCATACATGTTGCATCTTAAAGCAGTCTATTAAACTGTGGCTTCTGTATAAGTGTAGGGGTCAAATCAGGTTTTAGGGTTTTGGTGTACTCAAAACATTTGTAAAAAAAAACAAAAAAAAAAAAACATTTTCTGGGTTTTTTTGTGTGTGTGTCTTATTTCATCTCACTGTTTCTGCAGACTGAAAAGAGATGATGAGATCAGATCAGTGACACACCATCTGACCCATCTAATTAATCAGAAAAGATGCATGGGAAAACACTGTCACAAAACCAGCATGAAGAACAAGTATGAGATCTTATTTGAGGGAATCAAACTAAAAGAGAATCAAACCTTCCTGAACAGGATCTACACACAGCTCTACATCATAGAGGGAGAGAGTAAAGGGGTGAATGAAGAACATGAGGTTTTACAGATGGAGAAAACAGCCAGAACACAAGACACTCCAGTCTACTGCAATGACATCTTTAAACCCTTACATCAACCAGGATGTGAGGAGAAAGACAAAATCAAGACTGTTCTTACTAAAGGCATCGCTGGAATCGGAAAAACCGTCTCTGTGCAGAAGTTCATTTTGGACTGGACAGAGGGAAAAGCCAATCAGGATGTAGATTTCATGTTTGTGCTTCCATTTCGTGAGCTGAACTTGATTAAAGATCACCAGTACAGTCTTCATAGACTTCTGCTGGACTTTCATCCTGAACTTCAAGATTTGGACTCCAAGATTTATGAGGAGTGTAAAGTTGTCTTCATCTTTGATGGCTTGGATGAAAGCAGAATGACACAAATGTTTTCAGATGATGAGAAGGTTTGTGATGTGAATGAGTCTTCATCAGTGGGTGTGTTGATGTCAAACCTCATCAGAGGAGAGTTGCTTCCCTCTGCTCTCATCTGGATCACCTCCAGACCAGCAGCAGCCAATCAGATCCCCTCAAAATACATCAACCGTGTGACAGAAATTCAGGGATTCAGTGAACCTCAGAAGGAGGAATATTTCAGGAAGAGAATCAGTGACGAGCATCAAGCCAGCAAAATCATCTCGCACATTAGAAGATCAAGAAGCCTCCACATCATGTGTCACATACCCGTCTTCTGCTGGATCTCAGCCACTGTGCTTCAAAACCTCCTGAAAGAAGATCTGAGTGCAGAAATCCCTCAAACTCTGACTGAAATGTACATCCACTTCCTGCTGACTCAGATCAACACGAGGAATCAGAAGTATGATGAGAGAGATCCAGAGAAACTCCTGAAGTCCAACAGAGACGTGATTGTGAAACTTGTTGAACTGGCTTTCAAACAGCTGATGAAGGGCAATGTGATGTTCTATGAGGAGGACCTGATTGAGAGCAGCATAGACGTCACTGATGCATCAGTGTATTCTGGGATTTGCACTGAGATCTTTAAGGAGCAATCTGTGATTCATCAGAGGAAAGTCTATTGCTTCATTCATCTTAGCTTTCAGGAGTTTCTAGCTGCTTTATATCCGTTTTACTGCCATGTATTTAAAAACATGAAGTCATTGAATTTCTTTCTGGATATGTGGTCCAGGTTCAATGAAATCTCTCTGTATGATCTCCTAAAAGCAGCAGTTGATAAGTCCTTACAGAGTGAAAATGGACACCTGGATCTTTTCCTGCGGTTCCTGCTGGGGATCTCACTGGAGTCCAATCAGAGACTCTTACAGGATCTGCTGACACACACAGAGAACAGCTCAGAGACCATCAAGAGAATCACACAGTACATTAAAAAGAAAATTAAGGGTAATTATGAATGTCTCTCAGCTGACAGATGCATCAATCTGTTCCTCTGTCTGCTAGAAGTGAAGGATCAGACTCTTTACAGAGAGATTCAGGAGTTTGTGAAATCAAAGAAACACTCAGTGAATCGACTCTCTCCGTCTTACTGCTCAACAGTTGCCTATATGCTTCAGATATCAGAAGAGGCGCTGGATGAGTTTGCTCTGAAAAAATACAACACATCAGATGAGGGTAGAATGAGACTGATACCAGCTGTGGTGAACTGCAGAAAAGCTTTGTGAGTATTCCTTTATGTGATTGGAGAAACTGTTTTGTTATAATAAAATAACATTATAATTTCTCTGTCAATTCTTTTTTTTTTTTTTTTTTTTTGACAACAATTTAAAGGGAAATCAGAAACTGTTTGAAGAGAATTAAACTGTTTTAATGCAAGCAGGAATCCAGAAAACATGAAAAGTGTCAGTGCAGCAAAAGACAGAGACTGTTAAACTGTGAAGATGAATGATCAGGACTTGAATGATAAAGTATATTATTGCTAAATGTACAAGAACAGTGACTGTCATTCTTAAATGTTTTGATCTCTTATTTCAACATTGTATTATTTAAACATTTTACTGCACTGTTTTGTCAAATCAGTTGCTGTGGAATATAAAACAAAGTGTATTGGTCATGTGATTTCAGCAAACAGAGCTTTACCTGCATCAAATATATGACTAACTTGTCTTTAGTCAGTTTTATAATAAACTTATAATAATGACCTGATTGTCAGTCAATATTCAGAGTCCACCCCCTGATGAAAAATAGAGCATCAGACATGTGATCAATGTGCAGAAAACAGAAAACAATATTTAATCCACCATTTCCTCTTTATTGAACCCTGTTTCATCCTGTGTGTGTTACAGACTTGCTGACTGTAATCTCACTGATCAGTGCTGTAAAAGTTTGTCTTTATGTCTACAACCATCCAACTCCTATCTGAGAGAGCTGGACCTGAGTCACAATGACCTGCAGGATTCAGGAGTGAAGCTGCTCTCTGATGGACTGAAGAGTTCACATTGTCAACTCAACAAACTGAGGTAAGAAAAACAGATAAAGGTTCACTTGGTTATGAAATTAAAGATGCCCTCTGCTCTGGTCCTGATCTCCTGGACCCAGTTGTACAAAAAGTTTAATCTGAATCAGAATGATTTGGATATCCCATGTTTTGTTATCCAGTACCAAATAATCATCTTACTTTTTTTTTGCCATTTTTTCAAAGCAAAATTGGATAGGATCACCCTGATCCAGATCCATACTTTTTCAGATTACCACATTTGGATTACTATTGCTCTATGGAGCCCCTAAAGGGACATGGTGATGTAAATAATATGAGATTGGGGGGGGGGGGGGGGGGGGGGGGGGATATTTCAATGCTTTTACGTAGCTTTCAGCCAAGGAACTTTGCATTCACTAGCAAAGAAATTTTGACTGGTTCATCTCTTATGATTGTGCCAATGTAGTTTAAAAAAACACTTTAAATAAAATATAATATCATTTTTTTTCTTTTGAACAACCTATTTTCAAGATTTAATCCAATCCGATAGCTGAAATCCGATCAGACTACTTTAGAACAGGGGTGTCAAACTCAGTTCCTGGAGGGACACTGTCCTGCAGAGTTTAGCTCCAACTCTAATTAAACGAACCTGATCCAGCTAATCAATGTTCATTCATTCAGCTTTATTTCCAGACTCAAGGTCCATTACAAAAGAAACATACAACAAACACCAAAAAAAAAATACATACAATACACATTTAAAAAAGACAATTATACCAATAATTTCTCATAGGTGACTGGTATCGAATCACACTTTGCCTAGGATTCGACAACAGCATAATAATATCATTCTGTGAATTATCCAGCCGACAAATACATTTATACATCAGATTTCTCATTAAAGCCATCAAAGTTCTTACTCTTGACATACAAAATAGATTACTTGCACTGCTCCACCTCATTTTTTTTTTTTTTTCAAAATAATTCTCATACAATCATTGTAGGCAATCTGAAGCTTACATAAGCTCACTTTTTTTAAACTTAACCCATAAAGGAGCAGTATAAAAAGAGGTACAATATGTTCTAAAAAGCTTTATCTTAACACATATTCTTACTAACATATAGGCTTGGGCATATAACATATGGCGCTGCCTGTACATATCCTCATCATCACCCATTTCATCATTAATTATATGTCCCAAATATTTTATTTTAGTACATACATTTAGTATTTGCCCTGCCAGATAAAAATCTGGAAAATTTAAGATCCTTATCTCCTTTTTTTTCTACATATCATGACAGCACTCTTTTTTGTATTATATTGCACATCATATTTGATCCCATAATCAGAACATATATTTAGAAGCTGTTGAAAAGCAGCACTACTTGGAGAAAAAATAACCAAATAATCAGCATACATAAGATGATTAATTAAAATATTAACAGCATACATCCAGTCCTACAGTCACTTAATTGTTCTGATAATTTATTCATATAGACAAAAAGAGGTCTATTGAGAGTAGACCTCCCTGTCACACTCCATTACCTACTCCAAAAGGAGCTGAGACACTATTAACCCATTTTACTATCATAGTCTGATTAGCATACCAATATATCAAAATTCTTAGTATGCTATTAGGCACACCCCTTTGTCTTAGTTTACCAAACAGCCTTTGATGATTAACTCTATCAAACGCTTTAGAGGCATCAATAAAGCCAATTATAATAGAGGAACTTTGTCTTTTATACATGTCTACTATTTCTTTCAGGGCATTAAACACAAATCAGTACTATACTGCGCCTTAAAGCCAAATTGGTTGTCTGTAGTACCAAGATATCCCCCTAATTGATCTAATAAAATTCTTTCCAAAACTTTAGATAACATACTAGCCATCGCAATTGGTCTATAGTTATCCAAACTTCCCACCTTGCCAGCTTTATCCTTGATAACAGGCAGCAGGGCTACCGACAACATAGACTCTGGCAACAGCCCATATGCTATCAAGCCATTAAAGCAAATGGCAAAAAGAACCGCCACCCTAGGGCTCGCAGTTCAGCAGTAATTTGATCCAAGCCACTGGCTTTCCTATCTTTGAGATGCATTATTGCTTTATGGACTTCATTACTTGTAATGCCCACCATATCAGAACAATGTCTTCAGGGATTACTAGAAACTTCCTGGCAGGTGTTTTGTCTTTAGAGCACAGAGAGACAAATGTGACGGCAACAAACAGCATTTGTATAGAATTTGGCAAATAAAATCAGCCACAAATGCAGAAAAAACTGCAGATATGAAGGGGTGAGACCTAACACACTCACACAAACACACATGCACACACACACACAAACACTTTCACATGCACATGCACACAACTCCTGTTTTTTTCTGCTTATTGCTATTGGTTTTATTTACAATTTCATATTTTAACGGTAGTGATTTTTTTTTTTTCATTTGGTTTATTGAAATGAATGATCTGTGAATACTATCTGACTCTAGTGTGGCATCCTACGCTATTTCCATCCAGCGCTTCAGTGTTCTACATCAGAATGCTGGCTCAGTATTGGCCGGCTCACACGCAGGCATCGTGCTGCTCATGTGAACAGCTTCGGCCAATACTGAGCCGGCGTTCTGACGTAAACACGGAAGTGCTGCAACATAAATAGTGTATGAGAATGACAGGGCAGAGACAAATTTGTTAAATAAAGTTGTTATTTTTGTTTTGTTTTTGTGTACAAAAGTATCCTTTTCGTTTCATAATATTAAGGTTGAACCACTGTAGTCACGCTATTTTAACTATGTTTTTACTACTTTTCTGGACCTTGAATGTGGTAATTTCGTTGCTTTCTATTGAGGATAAAAAACCTCTTGGATTTCATCAAAAATATATTAATTTCTGTTCCAAAGATGAACGAAGGTCTTATGGGTTTGGAATGACATGAGGGTGAATAATTAATGACAGAAATTTTATTTTTGGGTGAACTAACCCTTTAAGAAAACACACCAAATATTAATTACACAGGTAGTATATTTATTTTCAATGGTTTTTCTACGTTAAATGACGGCAAGTTAAATTTGGATGAATAGAAATCAAAATTGTGGTTTTCCCTATATCCAAATGAACCTATATTGCCCAATTTTCTTTTTACATTCCAACACTACAATTCAATATATTTGTGTGTGTGTGTAGATTATCTGGCTGTATGGTGACAGAGGAAGGCTGTTGTTATCTGGCTTCAGCTCTGAGTTCAAACCCCTCACACCTGAGAGAGCTGGATCTGAGCTACAATCACCCAGGACAATCATTAGTCAAGCTGCTCTCTGATCCAAACTACAGACTGCACAAACTCAAGTATGTTCAACACTAACAATCATCCTGTCATGTGTGTTTGGACATGTGTGTGCTATAAAGTCATTGAAGACTCATATGTACATAGATCCCTGCATACAGCACATACAGTCATATGAAAAAGTTTGGACACCCTTTTGAATTCCATGGTTTTCTGTATCAGGGCATAATAAAAAATTATCTGGTCCTTGGCAGGTCTTACAATTTGTAAAATAAAACCTCAGATGAACAACAACACATGACACATCACACCGTGTCATTATTTGTTTAGCAAATGGGTGAGAAAGTTAGAACACCCTTACTGTTAACATAGGAATTTAAGAGGGTAAGTAACAGTCAGGTACTGCTAATCAAATACCTTTGATTAACTGATCATCAGCAAGTGTGATCACCTCTATAAAAGCTGAAGTTTTGGCAGTTTGAGTGTCTGGAGCCTTCAGGTGCGTGTTCACACAAAAGGAAAGACTTTAGCAATTTTAGCAACGATCTTAGAGAAGAATTGTTGCTGCCATTAATCTGGGAACAGTTACAAGGCCATTTCAAAACTAATTTGAAGTCCATCATTCACGGTGAGGAAGATTATTCACAAGTGGAAAACATTCAAAACAGACACCAATCTTCCCATGAGTGGACATCCCAGCAAATTCACCCCAAGATCAGACTGTGTAAGAACTACACATCAGGCTCTACAGGCCTCAGTTAACATGTTAAATGATACAGTTCAAGACAGTACAATTAGAAAAAGACGGGTCAAGTATGGCATGTTTGGAAGGGTTTCCAGAAGAAAGCCTCTTCTCTCTAAAAAAACATGGTAGCACGGCTAAGGTTTGCAAAGTTGCTTCTGAATAAACCACAAGACTTCTGGAACAAAGTACACAGTTTGATGAAAACCAAAAGAGCATATCAGCACAAACATCAAAAGTCAAGCATGTGGGTATAGGGCTGATGATTTTAGACTTGTTTTGTAGCCATGGGCCCTGGGCATCTCCTGGGCATTCATCTACACCACAATGGCTGAAAAAGAAAAGAATCATTAGAGACTGATAAAGTCATACAGAAAATGATTACTTCAAGTTATTGCTGATAAAAGTGTACCTACAGGCAATTGAATCATAGGGTGTCCTGACTTTGTCACCCATGTTTTTTTCTATTTTGGCTTTATTTTTGCTAAATAAATTATGACTGTGTGATATGTCATGTGTTGTTGTTCATCTGAGGTTTTGTTTTTCATATTTTAAGACCTGCCAATCACTAGATGATTTTTTTATTATGTCTTGATACTTAAAACAATTTAATTCAGTAGTGTGTCCTTACTTTTCACAGGACTGCATATACACGTACATACTGCAAGGAAAATAAGGATGTCTTGAACTCTGTGACTGAAGATGATCTTGATTCAGATCATCAGCTGCTTGTGACTCATAACAGCAGCATCTTAAAAACAACCTCAAGCCTCTGATCCCAAAACATCAATTCAAAGCTTGTTGCTGCTGTAGAAATGAATTCTCAGTGCTGTCTGAGACATGCAGCAAAAACAGATCAGAGATACAGACTCAGAGATCACAGTCTAAATGAGAAGAAATTATATTTGTCCTCATGATACTGAATAAAGCAGAGCATCTGAACAGAAAGAGATTTCTGCAGTTAGTAGATGAATATCAGTTGATTAAAACACTTACACAAATGAAAGGATAAAGACACAATTGGTCAGTAAACTTGAGTCTGTAGCTCAAGGCTTGAGAATCTTATTCAATGATAGAGGCTGTGAATCAGGATCTTCATCAGAAGAGACACTGGCCTGTGTCTGAGATATAGTTCACTATTTTCCAGGTCTTAAGATATACACCGATCAGGCATAACATTATGACCAACTTCCAAATATTGTGTTGGCATGAACTCCACTAGACCCCTGAAGGTGTGCTGTGGTATCTGGCACCAAGATGTTATTTGGATTGAGATCTGGGGAATTTGGAGGCCAAGTCAACACTCAAACTCGTTATTGTGCTCCTCAAACCATTCCTGAACGATTTTTGCTTTGTGGCAGGGTGCAGTATCTTGCTGAAAGAGGCTGCAGCCACCAGGGAATACCGTTTCCATGAAAGGGTGTACATGGTCTGCAACAATGCTTAGGTAGGTGGTGCTTGTCAAAGTAACATCCACATGGATGGCAGGACCCAAGGTTTCCCAGCAGAACATTGCCCAAAGCATCACACTGCCTCCGCCAGTTTGCCTTCTTCCCATAGTGCACCCTGGTGCCATGTGTTCCCCAGGTAAGTGACGCACACGCACCTGGCTATCCACATGATCTTGAAGAAAATGTGATTCATCAGAGCAGACCACCTTCTTCCATTGCTCCGTGGTCCAGTTCTGATGCTCACGTGCCCACTGTTGGTGCTTTCGGCGGCGGACTGGGGTCAGCATGGGCACCCTGACTGGTCTGCGGCTATGCAGCCCCATACGCAATAAACTGTGATGCACTGTGTATTCTGACACCTTTCTATCAGAACCAGCATTAACTTCTTGAGCAATATGAGCTACAGTAACTTGTCTGTTGGATCGGACCACACAGGCCAGCCTTCGCTCCCCACATGCATCAATGAGCCTTGGCCGCCCATGTCCTTTTCGCCGGTTCACCACTGTTCCTTCCTTGGAACACCCCACAAGAGCTGCAGTTTTGGAGATGCTCTGACCCAGTTGTCTAGCCATCACAATTTGCCCCGTGTCAAACTCGCACAAATCCTTTATGCTTGCCCATTTTTCCTGCTTGTAACACATCAACTTTGAGGATAAAATGTTCACTTGCTGCCTAATATATCCCACCCACTAACAGGTGCTGTAATAAAGAGATAATCAGTATTATTCACTTTACCTGTCAGTGGTCATAATGTTATGCCTGATCGGTGTATGATAACTTTTGTTTGTCGAACAGACAAAAATTTAAGTCATTCACATGTTCCTTATGAGCTCAGTTCAGACTTTTCATGTTTGCAATTTAAAAATGTTACTTAATTTTGTCTGTTTTTGATAAATTAACATGAGCATTTAGATGATAAAATCATTTTCAATTTAATACCCACTTTTATTTTTATAAATAATCATTATGTAAATTGACTGTGACAATTTGTTTTTATAGTGTGGATCATGGAGGAGAGATCAGAATTACAGCAGGACCACAGAAATGTAGGTCACACAGACACACACTCAACTTAATCATTGTTTTATTGTGTTATAAATGTTATAATCTCTCTTCTTGTGTTCAGATGCATGTGATCTCACGCTGAATTTAAACACAGCAAACACTCATCTCACTCTGTCTGAGAGGAACAGAAAGGTGACACGTGTGGAGGAGAAGCAGCCATATCCTGATCATTCAGAGAGATTTGACCATCCTCAGGTTCTGTGTAGAGAGAGTCTGACTGGACACTGTTACTGGGAGGTTGAATGGAGCGGGTGGGTTAATATATCAGTGACGTATAAAGGAATCAGCAGGAAAGGATGGAGTAATGACTGTGTGTTTGGATACAATGAAAAGTCCTGGAGTCTGAACTGTATTAACAGTTTCTCTGTCAGACACAATAAGAAGATCACAGAAATATCTGTCCCTTCATTCTCTAACAGAGTAGGAGTGTTTCTGAACTGGTCGGCCGGTACTCTGTCCTTCTACAGCGTCTCTGACACACACACACTTACACACTTACACACATTCAACTGCACATTCACTGAACCCCTCTATGCTGGGTTTGGGGTTGATTTTGGTAGTTCAGTGTCTCTGTGTGAGATTAAACAGCTTCCTGTGAGAAACAATTGGGAGACACAGTTGAGTGAAAGAAACACACTCACATGATCAGGTTAAATCATTCCTTGACCAATTTCAGTTTGCATATGTGGGATTACAAATTTAAGAATCTGTTTAAGATCTGCTGATCCTACATCCTGACATAACATCACATGAAATACTAAGGTGAAGTGCATTGTTTAACATTCTAAGGAGATAAAGTCTTGCAGCCCAGGTGTCTGAGACATTAACCTTTTGTCTTTATGCACATCCTGACCATTTGGCATGACAAGCTCAAGGCACAGCTGTGCCTTTGTCTCTATGATAATGTAAAGGTATGGGCGATACTGTCAGACTGATTGGATTAGCACCTATGCATTTGAATGACACTGTTATGCTGAGGGCATTCTTAGTTCTCATGACCAGCTACTGTTTATACTATTTGGGGTACTATTATCTACACAGTCGGGGGTAATTGCCTGTATTGTCTTTAGATGCTTTTGTTTTAGTGGTCACTTCTAAGGCTGTGTGTAAGGGCAACACCTTTAAGGACTGCCCACTGAATGCCTATAAAATATCATGTATACACTGCCTTAGTTAGACTTGATGACTGCAGCTACCGACAGCACGTGTTCTCAATAAAGAATCCTGCTGAAGATACATCGAAGTCTTCTGGTCTTTGCTTCTGAGATTTCCAACAGTTTTGGTGCCATGACCCGGATAGAGCTTCCCACCTGACTTCGCTCCAGACTGAATTTTTCCATCTCAACCATGATTTGGTGAGTGTCACTCTATCCAAAGAACCGCTACAGACCAGTACATGTGGTTATCCTCTGCGCTGCCAGAGAAGTGTTAACAAACAGCTGCAGGGTTTTATTAACAGGTTAGTCATCCTCTACATTGCTAGAGAAGGTTTATCCTCTGTAAAGTTAGAGAAGATTTATTCTCTGCTTTACAGGGAAGGTGATTTATCTGTTTAACCAGGGAAGGTTAACAACAGTTACAGTGTGTTAACAGTAGTTTATCCTCTGCTTTGCCAGGGAAGTGGTTATCCTCTATGTTGCTAGAGATGGTTTATCCTCTGTAAAGTTAGGGAAGATTTATCCTCTGCTTTATAAGGGAAGGTTGTTTATCCTCTGTTTAATCAGGGAAGGTGGTGTGTTAACAGAATATAGTAATGCTCTACTTTGCTAGAGTAGAAAGTTCATCCTCTCTTAAGTCAGGCTCTTACAGTGTGTTAGCAAGTTGGTTCTACTCTGCTCGCCAGGGAAGGTTGAATACATTACGATGTGTATAAACTAGGTTATCCTCTGCTCTGTCAGGGAAGTGTTGAAAGAGTACTGTTGTGCCAGAAAGACATTACAAAATGTTGAGAAAGAACGCTAGACTAATTCCAACAACTGAGCAAGGTGCACTAGCTACCCCTTTATGGACAGATAATGAGTTTAAATCATTGTTAGGAGAGCACATGGACTCAATAGTGACTGAGTCAGTCAGGTTGGATTTGACAAAGAAATTTGGGATTCATCCAGAAAAAGTTTGGTCCATTGAAGAATGCAAAAAAGTACTTGGTACTTGTATTCGGAAGAAAAATATTGTAGGAAACTTTTTCCTCGTCGAAGCAGAGACCAGGAGACGTTGGGATATCTTTCAAGCAGAAGTTACTCTTTATTGAGAAACGCGCTGTGCGTCGCTGTAGTCATCCAAGTCCAACTAAGGCAGTGTACTTGGTAGTTCATATACATTCAAGGGGGAAGGATACATAGAGTAGAGGTGGAGACAATCTAAACAAAGCATGCAAATGTAGTGCAGGAATCAGCCCATTCCCTACATTTCCCAGCCATGATCTAATCAGCATAACGGTGTCATTCAAATGCATAGGTGCTAATCCACTCAGTCTGACAGTATCGCCCATACCTTTACATTATCATAGAGACAAAGGCACCGCTGTATCTTGAGCTTGTCCTGCCAAATGGTCAGGAAGTGCATGAAGACAAAAGGTTAATGTTACAGACGCCTGGGCTGCCTGCCTTGATCTCCTTAAATTGTCATTATCTTTACCTCAAAATGTTAAATACAATATACTTCACCTTAGTATTTCATGTGAGGTTATGTCAGGATGTAGGATCAGCAGATCTTAAACAGATTCGTAAATTTGCAATCCTACAGTCCACCCTTTGAGAGTTCTAATAACTCTCACATAATACAAATTTAAACCTTCTTAAATCCCTTCTATAACCTATGTTTGTTAACATAAGTCCCATCTTCCAGTCATGTAACTTGTAACAGATACAGGCACATACATCTTATTCTATGTCATGTCCAACATTTACATAAGTGTTGTTCTTTAACTTGAGTATACTGTTGACACACATATACAACGCAGGGTGGTAACATGTTGTATAAACTACATGATGACACAGAAGTCCTAAAAGTCCATGGCGCCTGAATATCTGTGGAGTCTGTTCCCTGTAGAGTCCATTTCCAACGCATTTCCATGTCTGTTCCAAGTTGCTCAGATATTGTCATGAAGGTTGTACATGGATATCTGAGGTGATGTTTTACACCAGGTGCTGCTTATGAGCTGTCATGGCATATACACATACCTGCAACACAAGAAAACAAAGAAACAGCAGACCAGCAGTATTCATGCATAGATTTTAGTACGTTAGACCTCTGATGATCGTACAGTTTTTATGTCTATTTTTCTGATCATCATAAACTTCTAGTGATCGTATAGTGGTTTTGTTCCTTTTTTTAACCTAGTCTTAATCAATTTGACACCTATAGACCAGTAGGGTGGGGATAAACTGAGAGGGGGAAACCTATGAGGAAGTCTTCACCACAGGGTTGGCCCCCGAGGCCTTATGCACTTTGGTTCTTCCCTGGGCTCCTCACTGGTCTGTGTGTCCTATTCTCTCCCTGTTGGTAATTTGTAAACTTTACTGTGCTACATCTCCATCTTTCAATGAAACATCAGTCATAGCAGACATCATAACCCATAGAGGATGGATAAGTGAATGGAGTGTGCTGTAGCATAACATTTAAGGCTGTGAGGTTACTTAACCAGTGTACCCCAAATGGTGGAAGTGACAGTCAACTTTCTTTTGTTCAGAATGAGTTTTTCAGCTTTCTTGTAGATTACTGGGGAAATTAAGCACTCACAGCCCAAATGGTTAGCATGTCAGCAAGCTGTTGCTCCAAGTGTTTGGAGAAGAGGGGAGGGGCAGTTTCACTGTAGCAAGTAGACTGAGTAGGAGCTGAGTAAAGCTGTTCATTTCTTTAAATGTCTTTTTGTTTTTCCTACACTCTTTCATCCAATGTCCAGGTTTACCACAGTAATGACAACTGCCTTCTCTCTTAGGACATTTACGTTTCTGTCGATTCTCTGTGTTGACCTTAAAGGATGCTGCTGCAATCTTTACTCTTGTCTTGACATCCGAGTCTCTTTCCCAAATAGCTAACCTATCCAAGTTGTTTTGCAGGGTTCCATTGGACCATGTGAGGTCTAAGAAAGGCAATGCATTTCTGTATTCTGATGAAAGCCCATCAAACCACATGCGGACCAGTGGTCCATTATCCTCTAACACCTTCTCTGGAGTGTCAGCTATTCCACTGTATGCTGCAGCTGACTGACAAAATCTTTCAGTGTACTCACTTACAGTTTCATCCTTCTTCTGTACACAACTAGTGATCTTTGACCAGTCCACCTTTGGTCCAACAAGGTTCTGTAACACTCTCAGAACTCCTTCTCTCAATTCACCTTTGCAGGAATTCTGAAACTCAGAATTATTTACAGCACTTTCAAAATCACTGAATTCTGACTCTTTCAGGATTTGTGACATTAGCTGGGTGACTTCAGCTAGGGACATATCATAGAGCTTCATTTTCCTGGACAACTCTGTCCTAAACTCAGAAAAATTTCTCTGCACTGATGGCAAACTCTCAGCAAGTCTTTCTATGTCTTCAGGACCTAGAGCGGTTACTGACTGCTTGTAACTGCAGTATGGGGGTTACAGATATAACTGTGTCAACCCCTTTTACCCTACTCTGAGCCTTTTGTCTCGCTCCACACACTTCACCTGCATTTACATCTTTATTCATGAATCCAGTATTGCTATTGCCCTCTAGTCTACAGAAAGACTCTTAAGTCAGGATAGCTTTCATCTGACTGTTGGTCTTTTGAGTCACATTTGGTTGAGGCTTTGTTGAGGCCCAACTTCTGAGTGAGACGAGACACTCGAGTGTGCAACTGTTTGTTCTGCTTTTCTAACTTAGCAATACGTTGGATTTGTTCTTGTGCAATGGATAGAGTAAATTCTCTGTGGCAGCAGATAATGCCCTTCATATTTTTCTTCCGAATACAAGCACCAAGTACCTTTTTGCATTCTTCAATAGACCAAACTTTTTCTGGATGAATCCCAAATTTCTTTGTCAAATCCAATCTGACTGACTCAGTCACTATTGAGTCCATGTGCTTTCCTAACAATGATTTGAACTCACTATCTGTCCATAAAGGGGTAGCTAGTCCACCATTCTCAGTTGTTGGAATTAGTCTAGCGTTCTTTCTCAACATTTTGTAATGTCTTTCTGGCACAACAATACACTTCAACACTTCCCTGACAGAGCAGAGGTTAACCTAGTTAATACACATCGTAATGTATTCAACCTTCTCTGGTGAGCAGAGTAGAACCAACTTGCTTATACACTGTAACAGTTGTAACCTTCCCTGAATTAACAGAGGATGAACCTTCTTCTCTAGCAAAGTAGAGGATGACTATTCTGTTAACACACCACCTTCCCTGATTAAACAGAGGATAAACAACCTTCCCTTATAAAGCAGAGGATAAAACTTCCCTAACTTTACAGAGGATAAACCAATATTAGCACGTAATGCTAATCTTCCCTGCCTGAACAGAGGATAAACTTCATCTCTAAAAGAACATTTTTAGAGGATAACTTAGTTAACCAAACCCTACAGCTGTCTGTTAACTCTTCTCTGACGGCGCAGAGGATAACAACTTTGTACTGGTCTTAATGGTTCTTTTGGATAGAGTATCACTCACCAACCCTTGGGTGTACAGGAAAATTCAGCTTGGATCTTCTTTTGGATCAGATCTTTGTTGTGCTTGAAGTTTCAATCAGGATTGAGGTGAGAAGCTCTATCCGGGCCACGGTGCCAAAACTGTAGGAAACTTTTTCCTCATCAAAGCAGAGACCACGAGACGTTGGGATATCTTTCAAGCAGAAGTTACTCTTTATTGAGAAACACGCTGTGCGTCGCTGTAGTCATCCAAGTCCAACAATAGCAGTCTACTTGGTATTTCATATACATTCGAGGGGGAGGGATACATAGAGTAGAGGTGGAGACAATCTAAACAAAGCATGCAAATGCAGGGCAGGAATCAGCCCTTTCCCTACATTTCCCAGCCATGATCTAATCAGCATAACGGTGTCATTCAAATGCATAGGTGCTAATCCACTCAGTCTGACAGTATCGCCCATACCTTTACATTATCATAGAGACAAAGGCACCGCTGTATCTTGAGCTTGTCCTGCCAAATGGTCAGGAAGTGCATGAAGACAAAAGGGTAATGTTACAGACACCTGGGCTGCCTGCCTTGATCTCCTTAAATTGTCATTATCTTTACCTCAAAATGTTAAATACAATATACTTCACCTTAGTATTTCATGTGAGGTTATGTCAGGATGTAGGATCAGCAGATCTTAAACAGATTCTTAAATTTGTAATCCTACAATATGAAGGGCATTATCTGCTGCCACAGGGAATTTACTCTATTCATTGCACAAGAACAAATCCAATGTATTGCTAAGTTGGAAGAGCAGAACAAACAGTTGCACACTTGAGTGTCTCGTCTCACTCAGAAGTTGGCCGTAACAAAGCATCAACCAAAAGTGACTCAAAAGACCAACAGTCAGATGAAAGCTATGATGACTTACAGTCTTTATGTAGAATATAGGACAATATCAATACTGGATTGATGGATAAAGATGTAAATGCAGGTGAAGTGTGTGGAGCGAGACAAAAGGCTCAGAGTAGGGTAAAAGGGGTTGACACAGTTAAGAGTTTGCCATCAGTGCATAGAAATTTTTCTGAGTTTAGGAGAGAGTTGTCCAGAATTAAAATTAAGCTCTATGATATTTCCCTAGCTGAAGTCATCCAGCTAATGTCACAAATTTTGACAGAGTCAGAATTCAATGATTTTGAAAGTGTTGTAAATAATTCTGAGTTTCATGAGTTTAATTCTGAAGATTAAGAGATTGAAGAAAATGAAAAATTTAAATGCATTTACACTAAAGAAAAAACTTGTTCATGAAAGAAGACAAATAAAAAATATATATATATCTTGCTGTATCAGTGAAGTTGAACTTGTGAAGTTAGTTTACAGGTGCATCTCAATAAATTAGAATATCATGAAAAAGTTTTTTTTTCTTTTTTTTCTGTAATTTAATTCAAAAAGTAAAACTTAAATATATTCTAGATTTATTAGACATAAATTAAAATATTTCCAGACTTTTTTGTTTTCATTTTGATGATTACAGTACCACTGATTACAGTGGACTGAAGCTGGAGTCAGTGCATCAAGAGCCACCGCACACAGGCGTCTTCAGGAAATGGGCTACAACTGTCACATTCCACGTACCAAGCCACTTCTGAACCAAAGACAACGTCAGAAGCGTCTTACCTGGGGTAAGGAGAAAAAGAACTGGACTGTTGCTCAGTGGTCCAAAGTGCTCTTTTCAGATGAAAGTAAATTTTGCATTTCATTTGGAATTCAAGGTCGCAGAGTCTGGAGGAAGAGTGGAGAGGCACAGAAACCATGTAGCTTGAAGTCCAGTATGAAGTTTCCACAGTCAGTGATGATTTGGGCTGCCATGTCATCTGCTGGTGTTGGTCCACTGTGTTTTCTGAAGTCCACAGTCAACGCAGCCATCTATCAGGAAATTTTAGAGCACTTCATGCTTCCTTCTGCTGACAAGCTTTATGGAGATGCTGATTTTATTTTCCAGCAGGATTTGGCACCTGCCCACACTGCCAAAGGTACCAAAAGGTGGCTCAATGACCATGGTGTTACTGTGCTTGATTGGCCAGCAAACTCGCCTGACCTGAACCCCCTAGAGAATCTATGGGGTATTGTCAAGAGGAAGATGAGAGACACCAGACCCAACAATGCAGATGACCTGAAGGCCGCTATCAAAGCAATCTGGGCTTCCATTACACCTGAGCAGTGCCACAGGCTGATTGATTCCATGCCACGCCGCATTGATGCAGTAATTCATGCAAAAGGAGGCCCAACCAAGTATTGAGTGCATAGAAATGAACATACTTTTCAGAAGCCTGACATTTCCGTTTAAAATATCCTTTTTTTTATTGATCTTATGAAGTATTCTAATTTATTGAGATAGTGAATTGGTGGGTTTTTGTTAAATGTGAGCCAAAATCATCACAATTAAAAGAACCAAAGACTTAAAGTACTGTGTGCAGTGATTTTATTTAATACACGAGTTCCACAATTTGAGTTGAATTACTGAAATAAATTAACTTTTCCATGACATTCTAATTTATTGAGATGCACCTGTATATAGTTGATATATATATATATATATATATATATATATATATATATATACATATATATAAACATGTAAGGTCACATGTAGTCATTTTTAAAGAGTTTTCTATTGATTTTACAACTTATTTATATTACATATTATCTGTATTAATATTTATTTAAACTAAATGCTTAATAATAACTGATAAACTAAAATTGCTTGTGTAATGGATTTATAATAATATAGATCATAGTCAAACCAAAAATTATTCAGACATTTTTGATATATTTTTACTAGTGGGTGCAGGACACTATAGTTCATTTATGTAAGTGAGGATAGCAAAATAAAGTAAACTGTGACATATTATACCCAAAAATTCTTCATACAGTGGATTACCAGTAAAATTGATAAAAAAATTTGGGACCAAAAATTATTCACTTTGACCTGACCGTGTTTTGCTTAAGTGATATCTGACATAATCAAGATTTTTTTTTTTCTGACACAGTTTAACTCTGAGTTCTTGTCATATTTATATATAATATAGCGAATAAACTGAGATAATGTGTGAAATGTTGAAGGTGTCTGAATAAATTTTGGTTTGACTGTATATAAATCATAGCCTATATAATCATAAAAATATTCTAATTATCATTAAAGCCATACAATTTCATCGTTAAATATTTGTTTTTACTAAAGTGACCTTTAATTTGGAGGAAGAGAAACTGGAGGAGTGACTTTATTGCGTTGGATGTGTCAGCAGAGATTGTATATAATGGGGAGATAAGAGGGTCTGTATCTCTTACCATTGGAGAAAGCGTAACGGCTAACTTAATCACGTGCGGCTCTTCTCAGCCTATCGTGTAATGGCAGTGACATCAGATGCAACGTTCCCTAGTCTGCCTTATCTTAAAAAATACATTTTTATCAAGCTAAAATGTACATATAGTTCCCAACGAAAGTATTGTTTAGTGTAAAACATGCTGAAGATTAGCAAACAGGCTGTCAATTAATTAAATGATTAGCTATCTCCCCACAAAAGCGGTTTAATCACCAAAGTGAAGCCTCTCATCCATTGACATCCATTCAAAAAACAGCCTTTGGTCTCCTTCTCTGCGTACCGCCAGGGGCGGGGCGTTAGCATTAGCCGTTACGCTTTTTTGGCTAAAGGTTGCAGGCTTGCCTTCCAGTGGCTTTGGTGTCAGTGTCACTTTACTCACATCTGATTGGTCCAATTTTGGTTTGAAATCTCTTACCCAGAACAAAACCTGGAGCAGGTTGGCTGTGGAGCATAAGTTACTGTGGTGATGAACACCGCTAAAATCCAAGTCACTTTCATGGTACCTAAAACTCAGGATTGGCGAAAACTAATCTGAAACTTACCTGGCCAGTTAATCCGGCTTCATGGTACAGGACCCAGGAATTAAAGCATGTTTATCAGGCTTGGGAGACACATAGACATAAAAGGGGGCTTGAGCACCTGCCCTTTTTCTTCCTCGAGAGAAAGTGCCCTTTTTTCTGGTGTTTTTTTTTTTTTTGTTTTGTTTTTTTTTTTTTAAATAAATGAATATATATTCCTGTTTGTGCACAGCTTCCCTGTCAAACAAATATATTTACTGAATAAAAAAATACTATATATCAGGTCGGCTTTGTCGAGTTCAGATGCCCTCCCTCCGTCAACGTGACACGCCATTCCCGCACACACGCGCGCCCTGCCCCACCTCGTGTTTGCTGTTGGCTGACAAATTGTGACAACTATAATATTTAACTAATATTATATTTTTAATTGTGCTGGTTGGCCAAAAACAAGGATTTAATCGTGCTGTGTAACAACAACAATTACCAGGCTTTTGCCGCTCTCTGTAGGCATTTGTTATAATACATATTATGCACTTTTAACATTTCAGGGGAAAAGACTCTTGATGTGTTTAAATATGCAGATTAGCTTGTTTTGGTTAATTTAGAAGAAATCTACAGATGCAAACAGACGGAGGGTAGTAGGCTTAAAACAAACACCATCTAAATGTGTATTTTGGAAGTTTTCTTTCCATAGAGTAAACGAAGACATGGAAGCAAAAATAGACCATAATCTTAAAATTGTCCACTACATGAAAGAAATGTTCCAATAACACCAAAATAATTAAAACGATTTATTGATTTGAGCAAAATAAACAAATTATTAGTGAAACTATGTCCCGCTCCTTGGTGCAGTCATTTATTCTAAATATATAGCTACTTAAATAGTAGCATAGAAAACAAGCACATTTAGGCATAGTTTCCTTTGCTGTTGTGATAAACCTAGTGAATACTAAAGAAGACCAAGGTCTCTGTTTGAACTGATTATTTTGTAGAAATCTGTGGAGTATGAAACAACTGCGTGAGTGTGGGGGAATTAAAATAAATTGGTAAGGAAGTCAGAGTTGTTAATGTCAGGTACTGCTGCAGGAAAACAGGCGAAGGAAGATGAAGATTCTCAAAACATGTAGTTTAATGTGATCAGACAGGCAACAGGTAGCAACACGTACATAAAGACAATACTGGACAAAGAACTGAACTCAGGCAGGAACCTAAATACACAAAGGTAAATGACAAACAGCTGTGGAGATGATTAGTGTCCATTGTGACTGATGAGTGGCGGGAACAGAGAAGCACATGACAATCAAAACAAACAGAACATGACAGTGACCGTGACAGTCCTGGAGGTGGGCGGAGTGATGATGGTGGAGTGGTAAAGGGAAGACAACGATCCCCTGGCGGCGTTGATGGAGGATGGCCGATGGCGCAGACCCAGAGCTCCCCAGAACCGACAGTCCACGGCAGAGTCGAGGAGGGGAGGAGCCCAGATGGTGTTGGGCGGACTGAAGGCATCTGGGGGACGACCGATAGAGACTCAGCAGGTGGATCCAGGGGCGCAGACGGAGAGCTGGCGAACTCCTGCGACATCGCAGGCTTAGGAGACCCCAGTGATGTCACGGCGATGACCGGTGAAGGTAGAACTGGAGATCCTGAGGGCTGAGGTGACGCCGGTGCGATGGAGGACAGAGGCGACCCCGAGGGGAAGGAGGAACCCCCTGTAGCCATAGAGGTGGAGGGATGGAGTGGAACGGACGGCCCACAAGTCTGTGGCGGAAGAGGTGGGACGACTGACCAAGGGGGATCCGGCCGGACGAGGGAGACCGGAGGAGCCGTCAGTCGGAGGGTCTCCGGTGGAACCGTAGGTGGGAGGAGCCTGGATGGAGCCGGAAGGTCGACGGGCCGAGAAGGAGAGAAGAGGTCAACGGCGGGAGGTGAAGCCACAGGATCCTCTTGCTTGGGCGCTGCGGATGGATGAACGACCTGCGGCTCGACGTCACAGGGATTCCCCGGCGCAGGGCTGGAGACATCCGGCAGCGATGGGACTGGAGGACTGGCTTAGCACTGCGGTGACGTCAGCGTGGGCAGATCAACGGTAAGGAGGTCAGAGTTCATTGTGTAGTCCATAGAAAATAATGCTGCTGCTGATGACGATACCGGGTGGGATAGGGTGTGAGTTGAATCCTCACTGAAATCAATCAGCCAGTCCTTCCTCTCCGTGGACGTCTCTCCGTCATCTGCAGATGTTGTGGGCTCACACCCCTGGTCAGACGTCAGATGGAGTTCCCCTTCCGGGGCGATGGTCACGTCTGTCCTCGTAGTTTCGGGCTCTAGTTGACACGTCGTGGCCGGTGGAAACTCTCCGTCTGCGGGGGGCTCACACGAGTACTCCGCGGTCCGCGGTTCTGGACCGGGACGTGACGCTCTCCAGACACCGGATGATTGCATCTCTCCAGCTTAGTCCGGTGGTGTCTGGGAGGTCAACGGGATGGTGGAAGTTAGCCCCGATCCAGAACAACGACTTTAGGGTCTCATCGTCGTAGGGGCAGGTGAGTGCTAGACGAAAAAAAACTCCTTGGTGAAGAACAAAAAAAATCGTGGCTCAGGTGCAAACTTCATTGCGCTGTCCATTTTTTTGGTCCGGTATTCTGTCAGGTACTGCTGCAGGAAAACAGGACGAAGGAAGACAAAGATTCTCAAAACACGTAGTTTAATGTGATAAGACATCAGAACATGACAGTGACCGTGACAGTTAATATATTTAATGTTTTGGTTATTTTTTTTAAATAAATAATTATGAGAAGTGCACTTTTTTCCACTTGAGCCCCTGCCCCCCAAAATGTCTGTGCATGTCCCTGCACGACAACGAAACAAAAAAAAAACAAAAAAAATAAAGCATTCTCTTCCTTTAATCCTTCCCTATTCTAGCTTATGCTACTCTAAGCAAGGTCTGAAACTTGTATTGTGAGCACTTCTTGTGTCTATTTGCCTCTTCACGATGACTCGCTTATTGTATTCCTCACTTATAAGTCACTTTGGATAAAAGCGTCTGCTAAATTAATAAATGTAAATGTAACAAGTGAATAGGGAAATAAATTATATATCAATATTCCTACGAAATATTACATATTATTATGAAAATGTTGCCTATCATTACTCCTCTATTACACTTCTTGTTTTTTCATTACATATTGCTCCAAGAACACATTAATATGCAAATTAGATACAGTGTATGCATTGTATTGAAAGGGACTACCCGTTTATGGACATTTTACATGTTGCTTAAAGTAAAATCATATATCAATTCTTTCTGTTATATCTTTCATAGCATTAGTTGAGAATCATCTTTATACAAAGTTTGATTAAAAAAATTCTGAAACCTAAAAACAAACTAAAAATTGTTTTTTGCCTACGTGTCATTTCATGTCTTTTTTATTTTTTAAACTGAGTCCTGGTGTCACAGAGGACATAGCATAATATTTGAATAAAATATTTTTTCAAAAATATTTTTACATGACTGGTGGCAGTAAGCAACCAGTCATTATCATGTTCATTTGACTGCTTTAATTGGGATAAACTCACCTAAAACGTCAATCATACTATAGAATAGAGTCATAGGAATATATTCATAATAATAAAATAATGTATTTCCATGCAGTGAGAGTGATAGGGAATGCGTTACACTCTTACAGCCATCGGCTCGCCACTGGCAGGTCACGTGACCTGTCAGTGGCTGCCCCTGCCAGCCAGCTGAAGATGAAACCCCTACTGCATATATGTATAACTGTGTATATATATATTTATACCTTGGTCTGTTTAAATACTCGATTCTGATTGGCTGGAAGGTGTTTGACCGTGTAATGCAAAGGTACTTCCAGTCAGTTTGATTACAGATCGAAATTAATCTGCCACTATAAACATTGGTAACCATAGTAACACAGTTACACTTGCAAACAGAGTGAGAGACATATATGAAAACGTGGTAACACTTTACAATAAGGTGTATTAGTTAACATTAGTTAATGCATTAGTTAACATTAACTAACCATGAACAACACCTCTGTTGAGCATTAGTTAATGTTTGTTAACGGTAACTCACGCATATATTAATGCATGTATTCATGTTAACTGCACAATTAGTTAACATTAGTTAATGCATTAGTTAACATTACGTAACCATTAACAACCCCTCTGTTCAGCATTAGTTAATCATTGTTAACGTTAACTCACACATATATTAATGCATCTATTCATGTTAACAGCGCAAGTAGTTTACATTAGTTAATGCACTATAATATGAAATAATCACGAACAATGCCTGTAAATAGCCTTAATGTTTTAAGGTTAACTTACTGTACTTATTTACATTAGTTTATGTAACAGTTGACATACTAAGGGTGAACATTTCTAACTCACCATCTTACCCTAAAGGTAAAAATGCCATTGTGTACCTTATCAGCATTATTTAATTACAAGGCATTGATTTGGGCTGTAGGCCTAAACATAATTCTGAAGTGGAAACCATCTGAACATGAACAGATATGTTGTGAACAGATATCATTACTTACATTCAACAAAGCATTCATTAATGGAATTTGTGAACCTTATTGTAAAGTGTACACTATTTCAACATTAACTGATGTGTTACTAACATTCGTTGACCCTTTATTAACATGACTTACCATTAACAAAGCATTTATTAATGCAATTTGTGAACCTTATTGTAAAGTGTACACTATTTCAACATTAACTGATGTGTTACTATTTGTAGAGTCAAGTCAAGTCAAGTCACCTTTATTTATATAACGCTTTTTACAATGCAGATTGTGTCAAAGCAGCTTTACAGTAATAACTGGTATATAATTTTGGCTGCACAGCAGCTCTTAAAGAAAATGGTGTCAATGCAGGCAGATGCAAAGCACTGTTGAATATCAAATGTCAAATGTCAAGTGTCCCCAACTAAGCAAGCCAAAGGCGACAGCGGCAAGGAACCCAACCTCCAACAGGTGACATCAGGTGGCAAACAGGTGGCAAATAGGTGTTAAAATGGAGAAAAAAACCTTGGGAGAAACCAGGCTTAGTTGGGGGGCCAGTTCTCCTCTGGCAAACAGTGCTTTGTTACGATTCAGGTAGCTATCATAAGCCCGATAGGATCGCAACATTCAAAGTATTTATTCCAGTTCAATCCAGTTGAGGATCGCATTCATCACGCGGGTATGGACGGTTTGTTGAGGAACTGTGCCACTGGCTGTCGTGTTGATGAGGCCTTCACAATGGATGATCTAGTTGACTCAATCTCTGCTGATACTTCAGGGGTACGTTGTGGTCGTGTCAATCTCACCTGGATACGGCCCGGATCCGGTTGACTACGGTAAACCTTCGGGATAAACAGAAAGACTAATATTAGCGTAGATGCCATTCTTCTTCTGATGTAATGAGTACATCTGGTGTTATAGGAAGTGTTCCTGGTTCCGGCTGCCTAATTTATGCAGCCTAATAATCCTTTAATGGATTTGGAAAAATAAATTGATAATGTGTTATGTATATTCCAGGTTAAAGAGATGCGTTTTTAGTCTAGATTTCAACTGACAGAGTGTGTCTGCTTCCCGAACAATGCTAGGAAGATTGTTCCAGAGTTTAGGTGCCAAACAGGAGAAGGATCTACCGCCTGCAGTTGATTTTGATATTCTAGGTATTATCAGCTGGCCTGAATTCTGAGATCGCAATAGACGTGAAGGACTATAATGCATTAAGAGCTCGCTCAGGTACTGGGGAGCTAAACCATTTAGTGCTTTGTAAGTAATTAGCAAGATTTTAAAATCTATATGATGTTTAACAGGAAGCCAATGCAGTGTTGACAAAACTGGGCTAATATGGTCATACTTCCTAGTTCTAGTAAGAACTCTAGCTGCTGCATTTTGTACGAGCTGTAGTTTGTTTAACAGACGAGCAGAACAACCACCCAGTAGAGCGTTACAGTAATCTAGCCTTGAGGTCATGAACGCATGAACTAAATGTTCTGCATTTGTCATTGAGAGCATATGTCGTAGTTTAGATATATTTTTAAGATGGAAGAATGTGGTTTTACAGATGCTAGAAACATGGCCTTCAAATGAAAGATTGGTATCAAAGAGCACACCCAGGTTCCTAACTGACGACGAAGACTTAACAGAGCAGCCATCAAGTGTTAGACAGTATTCCAGGTTATTACGTGAAGAAGTTTTTGGTCCAAAAATTAGAATCTCTGTTTTTTCTGAATTTAGTAGTAGGAAATAACTGGTCATCCAATTTTTTATATCAGCTATGCATTCCATTAATTTTGTGAATTGGTAAGTTTCGTCAGGGCGCGAAGAAATATAGAGCTGAGTATCATCAGCGTAACAGTGAAAACTAACGGCATGCTTCCTAATGATATCTCCTAAGGGTAGCATGTACAGAGTGAACAGCAACGGTCCTAGTACTGAGCCTTGCTGTACTCCATATTGAACTTGTGATCGATATGACATCTCTTCGTTTACTACTACAAACTGATAACGGTCAGATAAGTATGATTTGAACCATGACAGTGCAATTCCACTAATGCCAACATAATTTTCGAGTCTATTTAAAAGAATATTGTGATCAATAGTGTCAAATGCAGCACTAAGATCCAGTAACACTAATAGAGAGCCTTTATTAATATGACTTACCATTAACAAAGCATTTAAATGAAAAAAAATATATATATCTGTAATTGTTTAACCATTTTGTAATATTTAGTTTGTTTGCTGTGCAACACAGAAGGCGTTTTCTCCTATGCAGCGACTGACAATGCATAAGATACACCAATGCACAACATAAATTCCCAAATCACATCAACTTTATTTGTTCGCTGTACTCCAAATCTTTATAATCCATATGTTTGTGAGGAACAGATCCAAATTCTGCACTTTTTCCGGCGATCTTCATCTTCATTCTCAGCAGCGACATTCATAGTCAAAGTCCACGCTCGTTATGATTCAAATTTGAAAGTTGCGCCTTCGAGAAGCTTTACGGCATGGTTTACAGCACTGATATCAAACGCTCATTGGATCTCACCTGCTTCGTCACAGATTGCGACATGCCGTGTTTCAGTGGACTGACATTTGAAATGAGTGTGGGCCCTCACGGAGAGAAGCCGGATTCATTATTTCATGGATTAATAGCTTAAATTCTGCTCTGAACCCTATAAAAACTATTACCGCCAGAGAGGAATGCGACTGGAACTCATCATGATTTGAACTACTTTTGGTACCACCTTTGACATTTTCGCAAAAATAAATTATTGTTATTATGCTTGTTTGTCTGTTATTCTTTTATTTATAATAGTACGGAGTTTTAAGAAATGGTTATGGGTAGGTTTAGGGGTAGGTGTGGATTAGTGGCTCAAAATATCGTTTTAATGTTTTATTTTTACTAAAATTGTCATTTTCCTGAACATTTATTTCCATTATGTTTTATTATTTTAACATTCTGTATAAAATGGGTATAGGTTCAGGATGGGGTTTAGGGATCTTACATTTATCTACAAAACGATAAAAGGAAAATTATGCATATATCTTTATCATTATGACATGAAAGATTTGTAAATATATTCGTAAAAATATAGTAAGTATTTTTACGATTTAGTGCTATAAATACGTCAATGTTGTACGTTTCAGCACCTTTCTAAACATACAAAAATGTACTTTTTGTGTCTTTGAAACTTACGTATTAATACCTACGTATTAACAATGAGACCAGGCTGGTAATAAAGGTTCTGAAAATGTATTTGAAGAATGGCTTTCACTCATTTAAGGTTCAGTAAAATCAATAAGGTTCACAAATTACATTAATGAATGCTTTGTTAATGGTAAGTCATGTTAATAAAGGGTCTACAAATGTTAGTAACACATCAGTTAATGTTGAAATAGTGCACACTTTACAATAAGTTTCACAAATTCCATTAATAAATGCTTTGTTAATGGTAAGTCATGTTAATAAAGGGTCAACAAATGTTAGTAACACATCAGTTAATGTTGAAATAGTGTACACTTTACAATAAGGTTCACAAATTCCATTAATGAATGCTTTGTTGAATTTAAATAATGATAGTAAAGTGCATATAAACATGAACAACATATCTGTTCATGTTCAGATGGTTTCCACTTCAGAATTATGTTTACAGCCCAAATCTATGCCTTGTTAATAAATAATGCTGATAAGGTACACAATGGCATTTTTACCTTTAGTGTGAGTGGTGAGTTAGAAATGTGTCAACTGCTACATAAATTAATGTAAGTACAGTAAGTTAACATTAAAACATTAAAGCTATTTAGAGGCATTGTTCATGATTAGTTCATTTTATCTAATGCATTAACTAATGTTAACTACTTGCGCTGTTAACGTGAATAGATGCATTAATACATGCATGAGTTAATGTTAACAAACATTAACTTATGTTGAACAGAGGTGTTGTTCATGGTTAGTTAATGTTAACTAATGCATTAACTAATGTTAACTAATACAACCTTATTGTAAAGTGTTACCATTTCATATTATAGTGCATTAACTAATGTTAACTACTTGCGCTGTTAACATGAATAGATGCATTAATATATGTGCGAGTTAACGTTAACAATGATTAACTAATGCTGAACAGAGGTGTTGTTAATGGTTAGGTAATGTTAACTAATGCATTAACTAATGTTAACTAATTGTGCAGTTAACATGAATACATGCATTAATATATGCGTGAGTTAACGTTAACAAACATTAACTAATGCTCAACAGAGGTGTTGTTCATGGTTAGTTAATGTTAACTAATGCATTAACTAATGTTAACTAATACAACCTTATTGTAAAGTGTTACCCATTGCACTTGTATTTTTAAAAACACCTGCAGCTTTTTATTTTTTTTAATTACATAAGGACACCAAATATAATTTTTTTTTTTTTTTTACATTGAATCTATCTATTATTTTCTGACGAATTAAAATCAGAAATTGTGACAAGTGTCTCCTGTCTTTTTAAATTTATTAATTTCTGTCCAAATATCACTTCTACCACAAAACAGTTGGCAAATTTGGAACTGTGAGACCTTTCTGACCACATGTTTTGTCAAGATTAGAAAAAGTTTTGACTATAAAGTAACTAAAATAAATGGTAACACTTTACAATAAGGTTCATTAGTTAACATAAACTAATAATGAACTGCACTTCTACAGCATTTATTAATCTTTATTAATTTCAACATTTACTAGTACATTATTAAAAGTTAACATTTGTTCATGTTAGTTCACAGTGCATTAACTAACAATGAACAACTGTATTTTAATTAACTAACGTTAACAAAGATTAGTAAATACAGTAACAAATGTATTGCTCATGGTTAGTTCATGTTAAATACATTAATGTTTAACTAATGAACCTTAGTGTAAAGTGTTACCAAATAAATATTGTAATATGAATCCTGACATCACCCACTAGGGGAGGAGCTCACTAAAAGAAATTAAAGTACCATTTCCATGGTAACGCAACATCCGATTTCAAAATGGTTTTCATTGTCTGAATCTTGAGTTCATAAGCTTTCAAATGATACCTAATTTATGATGATTACTAAGATGTGATATGAAAAAAGGCACTAAATAAAAAGTCAATGCGTCGCAGGTTAAAGCGACTCGTCATGCTCTTTCTAGTGAATTTATTACATCTGACTTGATACCTTTGTAGAGTGTAGGCATGACTGTATCTGAGAAAAAACTTTCTTGACAGTATGACGTAACGTGGCTCCAAAGTGTGAAGCATGTTTCTGAATCCACCATTCTCTACAACGGCATATAGGCCTAATTGAATGTCTTTGCATATAAAAATAGCAATTGACCTAGTGATCCACTTTGCTTTATCTGAAGCGCTGGGTATCTTATTCAATGTCTCAATCATAGTTCGCTGACTTGCAGCTACTTCTGCTTTTACAGGTTGTTTGGCTTTAACTCTGGATGGTGTCAAGTGTGACGGTCTTGCCTGGGCGATCTTTCTGCCGAGTGGAGCTGCACAATGGAGATACAAAATGTGGAAATAAGGTAAAACTTAATGGAGAATAAATCAGTTCCACCGCATGTCACATTATCTCTGCCTCTGTTTATTTAAAACAGTACTTTCTTTTTAATCTTTTTAAATCAATGAAATCTTTTAGCGTTTTGATCGTATAAATGTAAATTTTGTAGATTGACAATTATAATAAACATCTTCAATGAATGAATCACAAATCAATGAAATACTGAATCAACGATTAAATCTGAACAATTCAATTAAATTCAATATGAAGGGAAACATACCCATCTAGTGGTAAAAATGTGCAATTCAATTCGAACCAATAATTAATCCATTTAACACATTAAAACAACATATCTTACAACATACCTGCACAATGGAGATACAAAATGTGGAAATAAGGGAAAACTTCATGGAGAATAAATCAGTTCTACATAAAAAACAGACAATGCACAAATTAATTACGATTGGGCCTCGTAATACAAAGTCAAAATAACAAGTTCATTGCTGGATATATCCAAAATAAAGCAGTTATTTATATTAGTGATGTGACGTTCAACACCGAAGCTTCGAAGCTTGTATCAAAAAACGAAACATCTCACAGTGAAGCACTGTGTCGGAGCTTGATTCGTTTTGCCATAACCACGTGACTGCTTCGGATTCTGATTCAAATAACGCGAAACTTTGCGTAGGTGTCAAGTGTCATTCGCTTTTTTGATAAGAATAAATTATAATACGAATAAATATGTACATGTGTTGTTTTGTGCATGTTCAGTTTGTATTTATTCCCAGTTCATAAGTACTTCAACTGACCATTCTATGATAATCTTCGTTTATTTTGGTAATATATGCCTAAGCTTGCCCATTTTGTACACTTTTCATAGCAGAAACAGACTTATTACATGACAGTTCAAAAATGGCTGGGTCTTCTGGGACGCAAAGGCAGCCTTTTCCACCTTTTGACCACAAGATGTCGTTAGTGTGCGCTGTTTTGAAAAGCTTCGAGTAATGAGCCTACGATACAGTTGAGGGGAAAGCCTCGGTGCTTCGCAAAGCTTCATTTCGCCATCACTAATATATGTTTTGAACACTTTAAACTGATAATTCTCCATGCTCAAAACGTGCAGCTCACCCACAGCATGTCTCGTTATCTCTGCTGCTATTTCATACACTAAATGCCATCACGCAGCAGACAGATGGCGCTGTCCCCATTTATGCATTAAAGCTGCAATATGTAATATTTTCTGTCCGCTAGAGGTCGCTAAAGGCCTATTCAAAACAAAGGCGTAGCTTGATGACGCCAAGTTTGAGCGCGGAATCTTGGGACATGTGGTCTTCACCGCACAGCTGTAGAAAACAATTGGGATAGGACTCGGGAAGAAATCATGTTCATGGATGTGATTATTAACGTTACTGTAGTATGAAGCAGAGCAGGACCGAGTGTTGTGGGAGCTGAACGAAGCCGCTGGAGCGATTGCGCAACACACGCCTCACGAGCAGCGGAACTTTTATTATGTCACAGTCACCGGCGCTGCTTCCGCTTTTCAAGTCATGAGTATGAGGTAACGCAGCTCTGTTTATCATATTAGGAGTGTGTTGAAAATGTTATAACGTTACTCTGTGCGTTCGCTCGGCGGCTGCTGTGAGACACTTGTTGCACATTGCAATAAACTAGATCGATTTTAGAATATTAAATGCTGGATGGCTTGTGTTGATAAATGGCATGCAATTAATTTTAAAACGTATTGTATGATGGAGAAAATGCTGTATTACTGTTAGTAAAAATAAAGCTATAGAACGGTTTTTTTTTTTTTTTTTTTTTTTTTTTTTTTTAAATTAAGTCACCAGTAAATTGTATGGCTCCTACAGTAAATGTTGTATTGTCTTATATATGTTTTATTTTACCAGTTGTGGAATCCAACCATTCATCCATCTGAGGTAACGTAGTTAGCTTACTTTGAGTATTTCCATTTTATGCAGTTTTACACATTTATTAATAGTAAATTAATATATTTTTTTTTTAATTCAACTTTTTTTATTTTTTTTTATTGTTCAACAGTCAAAACTTAAAAGTACATCATCACAGCATTCAATAATCATCTTTGCAATAACACATTCAGCCACTAGTCACCATCAGTGGAATACAATCATAACAAAAGCACATGGAAATTAAACAGTTGTTAATCAGTCCTACTTATTCAAACCATTTTTATATGTTGCCAAAAATGATCCCATGTTTTTTCCATTTCTCCCTCACTATGCAGTCTCCCTAACATGCTCTCGTATGAAGCAATTTCAATCATCCGATCAATCCAATCTTTCAAGTCTGGGGTTTTGGGGCATTTCCAATTGCGTAAAATCATCCTGGCAGCTGTAATACAACCAATCTTAATTAGGGTAAACACATTTTTTGCTACGTTGGGTACCACTGATTAATCTCCAAGAAGGCATAGACTTGGTTCCACAGGTAAATTAGATCCCATCCACTCTTCCATTACTCCCAGAATTTTACACCAGAATGGGTGAACTAAGGAACATTCCCAAATCATATGTAAATAAGTACCCTCCTCTTCCTCACATTTCCAGCATAGATTATTTCTAGCTATACCCATTCTGTAAAGCCTAGATGGTGTATAATAATATTTATGTACTACTTTGTAATGAATGAATTTCCCCCTAGCTTCCCTTATATTCTTACCCACATTAGAAATGATGTACAGCCAGTCGATTTAATGGATATCTATCCCCAAATCCTTCTGCCATATAGTTTTCAGGTTATTACAGGTATCTGCAGTTACATTAAGCATTGATTTGTAACACACAGAAGCAGTCTGAGCTTCATATGGCAACTGAAGATAGGCATAAACAGGGTTATCACTTGCATTGAATTTGTTCTTGACACAGTGTCTAATCTGCAGATATTTCCGTAAATTAATAATTAATAAATTTAAGATCATCATGTTTGCAGCGAACAATATATTTTAGACCTAGTGGAGTAATAGTAATAATAGTATCTAGGTCTGAATTGAAATAGGCTATATTGTACGTTTTAATGGATCATGCTACAAACATAACGATCTTATAATACATGATGCATTGCTGTGTCCGTTATCCCATAATTCCCACTTTTGGACACTTTTGCTTTAACAGATGTTGGACAACATTGCAAAAACAAGCTGTTTTTATATTCATATATTTATTGTCCAACATCCCCAATTTTTCTGATGCATGTCCTTGATTTAATTTCATATGTTGGTATTAATTCAGTGTTTATAATGCTAATACTTGAACTTCAAAGAATTTTAACCCAAACTGACTGGGTTTCTAGAGAGCAAAGGTTTTGTGGAAAAAAGTGGAAGACTTAAACACAAAGTGTGTAAAATAAACTGTTAAAAGGATTTGATGATCACAAGTGATAGTATTTTATTCTGTGTTGTCATCATTCAGGTTGGATTTCAGCTTTACGTTTTTTTTTTTTTTTAACAAAGCAGCTTATATTACCATAGAAACTAGTGGACTGCCGACTCGCTTTCACCCCAAAATGGCTGAAACGCAGGGCCGCTGCTGGGCGCCGGTGTTGCAATGGAACGTTCTACTGAGTGTCGCTTCTTGTTAGTGTATATTCTTTGTATAATAATATATAGGTCTGAATTGAAATAGGCTATATTGTACGTTTTAATGGATCACGCTACAAACATAACGAATAGAAAGTTGTGAATAGAAAGGGCAGTTTTGGAATATTTTTGTTGGCCGACGAGGAAGCCTCCATGATGCCTGTGTACTTCCGACTGTCCAAGCTGTGGGACATTATGAACACACAGACATTTTTCCCTGCACACACTAGACTTATTGGAGGGGAGAATTCAGGCTACTATATTATTGGCGATGCTGCCTATCCTGCTCAGCCATGGCTAGTGAAACCTTTTACAGATACAGAAAGACTGACAGAACAACAAGAAATGTTCAATGCTAGGATCAGTGGGGCCAGAGTTATGGTTGAAACTGCATTTGGCAGACTCAAAGGAAGGTGGCGTTGCCTTTTGAAACGTAATGACTGTGATTTGGATTTGGCCAGAGAGATGGTTGTTGCATGTTGTGTTCTGCATAATCTGTGTGCAACACCATGAAGTGTACAGAGCAGACTGGATAAATGCTGCTGATGTGCCCCAATATCAACAGCCTTCCACATTTCTTCCAGAGCGGAAGAGAGTCATCCCTGAAATCTGTTGAGACACTTTAGTCACAATGTATGTGCAATAATGGAATACAAAATGACTAATATTAACTATATTAACTAAAACAACATGAAACAAAACATCACATTATTGAAGAAAAATAAAACGTTATTGTTGTGAACAATGTTGTACATTTTTGCATTAAAAGATTAAATGACACGGGGATCCTGGCTTAGGCACAAAGTGACCCACCAAGGATATGTATCGGCATTTCGAGGCTCCAGTTTGTCTAAAAGATGGTAATTTCATGTCACCTGGATGCCAGTTGTTCACAAAGTCAGGACCTGTAACTATGGATACTGACATACACACACACACACACAAATAGAGTGGTGCAGGTATAACGTCACTTTATAGGCCAACCCTTAAGTTAGTGGCGCACGGGTTTCCTCGATCGAAAGCCTATGCATTTTTCCCATAGACTTTTGGAAAAAAGCAAAAAATAAGCTCTGTTTAACAAAGGGTTATGATAGGGCTGCACGATAATGGTTAAACTGATAATCACGATTATTTTGCTCAAATGGGACAAACCACAGATTCAGATTGCCCTGCAAATTCGTAAAGCAAAGAATGATGCTTTTTGAGATACATATATATATATATATATATATATATATATATATATATAAATGGGCTAGGGACATTCTAAAATGCTTAACGTGGCTTAATGTACTGAGTATTTACTTAAGTATTTTTCTGTATAGTATGCTTTATTAGTATAACACTTAGTTTACTAAGTTTGGTCTTTTAATGTCACTGTCGTAGCCTACATTAAGCGTTTTCTTTATGGGAGGAAAATGCTTAATTAAAAGTTGTGTTCATATTCTGGGCTCATCTGCTTTTCTGTACATAGTATGCTTTATTAGTATGGTGTTCACTAAGTTTGGTTTGTTAATAACACTGTCTTAGTAAATTAAGCCACGTTAAGCTTTTTCATGTTAAGCGTTTTAGAACGTCCCAGTGGCGATATGATATGATCAACTGATTAACATTATGAAAACTGGTAAAATCATAGGAACTTCAAAAGATAAAACAGCGAAACTCCTAATGTTATTTCCAATAATTCCAAATTATGTTCATTTTCCCGATTGAATTGTCACATAGGTTGCAAAAGTGCTAGGGGGTATTGTAATTGTATCATTATCATTGTCATTGTATCATCATCATTGTATCATGCGCTCGTCCGTGTGAAGACTGCACAGTGTGCATGAGCGCCAAGAGCACACTGTTGCGCCACTGATAACAGCGGTAACGAGCACTCAACGTGATTTCAAAAACAACACATCCCAGCGACAGATCGCCTATTATTTAACACAAACGAATGAATTGCTAATCATCTAGAGATGTTTCTTTTATATTAGTAGCCTATACATCCGTGCCGCGAGATGTTTCAAAAAGTGGTGGGGACAATATCGAACCTGTCAAAAAGTGGTGGGGACATGTCCCACTCGTCCCACCCGCAAATTACGCCTATGATACTTACACGTTTTGTCCATCAAGATCATTTTCACAGATATAACATAACTTTTATGAAGTTTGAAGTCTAAATGCAGTCACCAGAAGTAAAAAGCTAAAGGTAGGATATAAACGAACTACACCACGGTCGCTCGACTTCAACGTCACCATCACTAAGCTTCCGACAACTCTTTCGGTTTTTATCTAAAAACATTTTCCCAGCACGTTTGAGTTAGAATAGTTTATAAGAGTACAATTATGAGCATAATGAGGCTGTAAAAGCAGACTGAGCTTACTTTCTCAGAGTGATGACGTTTAATGTCCCCGACTGCCTGTGTAGTCCCATTTAGCCACTTGTTAGAAAGCACCTTTTTCAAGACACATAACAGCTTAGAAAAATCACAAGTGGGGTAATATTGATGCATTTTATGTCGTAGAATAAAACGTGAAACTGTCTTGAGCTTGCGTTCACCACAGACCTTATTTCAGCCATTTAATCAAATTCCCATTCAAAAAACCCATTGACTTTGGGGCGATGGAACCCAAAAATGAAAATAATGTAATTTATTACTCACCCTCATGTCGTTCCGTAAGACCTTCGTTCATCTTCAGAACACAAATTAAGATAATTTTGATGAAATCTGATGGCTCAGTGAGGCCTCTATGCCAGCAATGTAACCGAACCTCTCAAGATCCAGAAAGGTACTAAAGACATAATTTAAAACAGTTAATGTGACTACAGTGGTTCTACCTGATTATAAAGCGACGAGAATACTTTTTGTGAAAAAAAAAAAAGACTTTTCAACAATATCTAGCCATGGGTGATTTCAAAACTTTTTCAGTTTCAAAGACATTTTATTTAGTTTCAATTTATATTTTCATTAGGATTTTCAAAAAGTTACGTTCATTTTTATTGGCACAAAAGTAATTCCATAGTCCCTATACTTTGCTCAGTCCTTAACAAGCTTTCAAAGGGCTCTGCTTGAACATGATATATAATATATATATTATAACATTACTGTCTTTACAAGTGTTCTTGTAGCTTGAACTGTTATATGTTCCCTTGTGTTGTGGACTTAAATTTGCTTCTTGGTGCCAATTCCTGTGCCTGTTTTTGTAGTCCTTTTTTAATTCTTTTGTTGATTGTTTCCCTAGTTCATCAATTAACCCTCGTCTGCATTATAGTCCTTGTGTTTCCTTTGTTCTTATGTCAGCTGTTAAATGTACATGTATCTGTTGATGCTGTATACCTGTGTTCCCGGTTTTCTTCTGGTTTCAGCTAGGATTGTAAAAGAAACGTATTAACATTTACAGGCGTAAGCACATTGTAATTCTTGGTATAGTAAATAAAAAGCCATGTTCTATTGGCATGTAATTTTTACATAAAACTTGGCTCATTCACAAACTCTTTCCCCTGATCAGTTAGGACCCTCTTAAGAGCTTTGAACTGATGCACAGGTTTAATTAAACATTCTGTGACCTCTTCGGCAGTTTTAGACCTCAAAGGGTATGCTTGGGGCCACTTTGTGAGATAATCGATTACCATCATCTGCCAATGACAGTTTGCCAATAGGTCCAGTTTCAGTTTCAATTATATTTCTGTCATGACAACTCTCGGAGTGTTTGGCATGGTAATGAATATGACAATGTTGATATGTTTGGTCTTGGCGGAATAGATCTGCTACGCTGCTGCTGCTTTTATTGTTGCTGCTGCTGCAGAGCAAGTATGGGACTTGCTACTGCCAATACATACACACTGCAAGATACTTCACGCGCCTTATATGCACCTCATGGCAGCCCACATGTCTAACGGCTAGATCTGCTTGGGGTCTAATGTGTAGGCAGATCTAGTCTGCCAAGACCAAGCATATGCCCCATTTCTGATACTCAAAATGAATGGGCCAGGCACACATAGCTAGCATACACATGGTTCCTATGGCTCTTCAGAGCAGCAGTACATATGTTTTGGCAGTAGATCTGCTGGGGGGGGTGAGGACTGAATCGTCATCTTGCCTTCTGCATGATGGGGGATTTTCTGACATACAGTACACTTGGCTTGTCAGGGCTCAGCGCTAAGGATTTTTTCTACTGGCCCAGTCGGGCCAGTGGTTCAAATTTTTACTTGCCCCACCAAAATTTTCACTGGCCCCACAACAAAAAATTAATGAAAGTAAAAGACAAGAAAATGGGCCTATAAAATAAGCATAGTTATTGTTTTCGTTGTCTTTGTTACATTTAACCTCAATAAATAGGGTTATGACACCAAAAGCTACTAGATTAACTCACTTATATTTTAAATATTGTTAGACAAATAAACAGTAAGTAATAAAATAGTAACAGATAATCAAATTTACGAGTAATAGCACAAATAAATACAACAGAACAAACATATAAATGAAATAAATGGTGCTTTTCAAGTTTTTCATGTAGGTTTAAACAGGAGATTTTCAGGTACAGAAATTGTAATCTAATGTATAACTATATAACTATAGAATAGATTAAACTTTATTAAAGTTAATCAGTCAAGAGCAGTTACAAATGCATAAAAATGTTTTTAATGTTGAAAATATAAAACGTTAAATACTGTTATTTGGAATTATTAAAAAACTGAAGACACTTTAAATGTGAAATTAAACCCACCAGTGGGTGGCAGCAAATCACTGTTAATGAGCGAATCATTAATTGAGATTCAACCTATTCGTTCAAACGGCTGATTCATTCAGGAAGTGTTGCTCAAAGACGCAAAACAATTCTGTGGACTTTGGAACTATTTTCGTTGGCGAAATACAGCGAAACACACGATTTGGTGTCTTAAATGTAACTCACTTGATATTAAGTTCTTGTTCATTAAACTGTATGCTGAATAAAATTCACATTTGTAATCATGCTAATATTTGGAGAAAAACGGCGCTCTTTGTGTAATAGGCCTATTGGTTAACTATTTTAAATGATATAAATATGAAATATATACAGGGGCATTTTTGCCCCTTATCTTGAATTCTGGGGCATTCTAAAGGCATTTTAATAGACACGCAGTGAAAAGTCTAACCTACTACGCGTAGTGCATGCGTGCACTCAATGGGTGTGTTTTTGTTTGTTTTTTGTAAAGTGAGGGACATACTCGATAATATCAGATCGTTAAATTAACAGTTACGATATCGTAGACGATATATAATGCACACCCTACAGCACTGGCCCGATCGGGCAAGTGACCGTTCTGTCTACTGTCCCGAGCGTCGTTCACACCGGCCCCGGGCCATCGGGCAGTCCTTGTTGTCGAGCCCTGCTGTTCAAATACCATGTCACCTGCTCAGTTGGGGGGTAATTCATGTAGCCTACGTTATATTGTACAGCAGCAGCATGTCTTACTTGCTCACAGCAGCGTGTTGTTCACTGTAAAAAATGATTTTATGGCTAAGTAAATAAAACAGGAAAAATCATGCATCTTTTGCTTAGAATAATCTTGTAAAAGTGAAAATTCTAGAATATTAAGTAAAATCTAAACATGTACTCAATTTTTACTTGTATATATTAGACATCCAACAGACAAGTAAATTTCACTTGTGACTCTCTGGCATATTTAAACGAATTAATAAAGTACTTGAAGCTATTTAAAAAAATCAAGTAAAATTTGATTTGTCTTGAAGCAAGAAATCTGCGCATGCGCGGAAAGAAAATCCGCGATCATCGAAGGCTTCTCCAATCTGCACTGCACTCCATCTGCGCTTGAGTCTCGACAGGTAAACAATAAACTGCATTATGTTGTCGATTTTTAGATTTAATTTATTCAGTAAATGTAATTTCATTGAATGGTTGTGTTGTCATCACCTTTGTGTAATCAGAATTGTGTTGTCAATTCTGTGCATTTGAAAAGTTTTGAGTGTTCTTAATGATGAGCTAGCTTCGTAAAACGTTAGCAACATAACGTTAGTTTTTGATAAGTTTTAAAGTTTAAGTTAAATAAATACGCATAAAAAACTTGAATATGTTACTTAACTGTGATCTTTTTGTTTAATATGTGTTATTTTGTGTGCATTGGTTCTTTATGGAGGGTAAATATATCGTGGCCACGATTTAACAATATGTGATCAGGTTTTCGTTCCCTCATTTTAAGTAAATGCACCATATGATTCATTCCCCCATCCCCTAATTAATGTACTAAATCGTGCATACTGTTTAATAAATAGTTCTCTTCTTTTACTAAACCGTGACCACGTTGTAAATTGCAATAATTCTTATTTAAATCAAAACGCGTGAACTAATTAGTACAATGTGCAACCGATTTAGTAAATCGAGGGAACAAATTCTTAATTCGTGGTGAGGATATATTTATTCTCATGTTGTGCGTCACATGCTAGCAATTAATGTGACGAAATGGCGACGAGAACTTCGTACGGTCATGCAGGATGTTTTAATGTGTCTTATCTGATTTGTGACGTTAGATATGACGTTTCGTTGTTGAGTTCTTTTGATCACTTTTTTTAACACATGCTCTGCGTGATCTCATTCTGGGCGACAGGCTAAACGGCAAAAAAAATAAAATAAAAGTAAAACTCACAGATGCTCTCCAGGGGTTGTTTTTATGTTAGAGACGTTTCAGCAGTGTTTCAAAATTACTTTCTCATCATCAAATTAGTGAATTTAATGATGTGAAAGCAAATATTAATTAAGTTTTAATGTAAAAATATTTGCTGTTTACTGATTATTGGTTTTTTTGTGTCTTTTTTTTTTTTTATTTCAGAATATTTCGCATGTGCATCCAGTCCTTTGTGCATTTGATGTAAACCGGTTGAGGGGGACAGAAGAGAGAGACCAATTAATTGTTGCCCTGAAGTCCACTCAGTGGTACAGTTGATTTTACATTGATTCAAGCATTTTGATATGAACTTTCTTCAATCAAATCTTCATTAATTTTTCACATGAGGCGGTTGTGCAAAACATGTTAATTTACTACATTGCAAAGATCTGAACTTCTAAAACATTACCGACTGAAGCACTGGCACAGCACACAAAACCGTTCAATTCCTTGCCCTTACTCAGATTGTCCTTGCTGCTTTAGGACCTGGAGTGCCCTGCACTCTAATTTGTCCCGAGATCTCAGAGAGTCATTGGACTCTACACAAACCCTCTCGTTTAGGTGTCTCATTTGTAATTCAGCAAGTAACCATTCAGAAAAACAATACTTTGAGCACATTCGAGGTCATCTAAAAAAGTTTGAAACAGTGACCTGTGTTTTCAATAATTGTGAGTACAGTACAAATATATATTAAACTTTTGCATCCCATAAAAGCAGAAAGCATACTCCCCACTCACTTGAACATTTCAAACCATCCATCCTTCAAAATTACACTTGCCAAACACCCGAAGATACTGAATTTAGTGTTGATGAAAATAATTTATGTGAACCTGTTGAGGAAGAACAAGATTTTGGCAAAATAATCAACAATAAGGTGGGTTGCCTTTTTCTTAAATTAGAAAGTGTTTTCAATGTGTCTAATAAGTGCATTGATGAAATAATAGATGAATTACAATTTATAACATCAACAGCTTCAAGCCCAGTTATCAAACAGATTATTGAGACAACTTTAAAAAGTAATGGTTGCAATGTTGATGAGTCCGTAGTTTTAGACCTGGTGGAAAATCTTACCTCCCTTAATACTTAATAAAATGCAGCTCTTGGGGTGGATGGACCTTTCAAGACCTCTTACAAAAGAGAGAGATTTCTGAAGGAGCAGTTTTCTATTGTTGAACCTGTAGAGTACATACTAGACGAAAACTGCACATTCCAGTATG
This sequence comes from Ctenopharyngodon idella, assembly GCF_019924925.1. NCBI lineage: Eukaryota > Metazoa > Chordata > Actinopteri > Cypriniformes > Xenocyprididae > Ctenopharyngodon > Ctenopharyngodon idella. Next base: position 47,761,441 of record NC_067222.1, on the reverse strand, counting down.
TTCCCATTTTGCCATTGTTGACACAGATTTTAGTAAATAACGAGGCATTCAGGAATACACAAAGCTCTAAAGGTACTTATGAATCCTTTTGTGATGGTTCACATTTCAAAGAAAATATCTTTTTGTCTAGAGAAGTAAGAATCCCTTTTATACTCTACATTGATGACTTTGAGGTGTGTAATCCACTTGGGACGTCATGAAAAAAACACAAAGTTTCTGCCGTTTATTGGGTCTTGGGAAACATTCGCAGTGCATCACGCTCCTCATTGACATCCATCTATCTGGCTGTTCTTTGCAAAGCAAATGATGCAAAGAAATATGGATATTCTCGTGTTCTTGAAACACTGTTGACTGATCTCAAGAGCTTGGAGCAAGACGGTGTTTTTGTGTCCTCTTTTGGGAGATTTATCAAGGGCACAGTGTTCTGTGTGGTTGCTGACAATCTTGGAGCTCATGCAGTTGGAGGATTTCTTGAAAACTTTATCGGATCACACATCTGCAGATTTTGTACTGGGGCACGGTCCCAATTCCAACAGTTAGAGGTCAGATCTGGTGCATTTTCACCAAGAAAAAAACAAGAACACGAAACACATGTTCAAACAGCTTTGAGGACTGCAACCCATTGCTTTGGGGTGAAAGACAAATGTCCAATTACTGACCAACTGAATCACTCTCATGTAGTATCAGGGTATCCTCCTGATGTGTTTCATGACTTGCTTGAAGGAATTGTACCAGTTGAGCTGGTGCTGTGTTTGGATGTGTTGAAAAGGAAAAAGTATTTTACTCTTGCTGAGCTCAACCATCAAATCAAAACATTCCCATACAAATAGAGTGACAGAACAAACTCACCTCAAGTTGTTGCACCAAACTTTGTGTCTAAAACCAGCATTGGTGGCAACGCCCATGAGAACTGGTGTTTATTGAGGTTCCTGTCACTTATGGTTGGAGATAAAATACCAGAGGATGAAAAGGCATGGCAGTTGATAATGACTCTTAAAGATGTCGTTGATCTTGCTCTGTCACCTGTCTTTTCAGATGCAAGCATTGGTTTTCTTGACAGCAAGATTTCTGAACATCGACATAGGTTTCTTGAACTTTTTCCCCAACAGAGGCTGCTTCCGAAACATCACTTTCTTGAACACTACCCTCAGCTTATTAAAGCCTTTGTCCCCCTTGTGGCATTATGGACAATGAGGTTCGAGGGTAAAGACCGCTTCTTCAAGAGGGTTCTTTGGCCAACTGGTTGCTTCAAGAATGTTTTCATGTCTCTGGCAGGAAAGCATCAAACAATGATTGCGTTCCATTTGTATGACTCTGATCATGCAAGGCCTGCCATTTCTGTAACAAAAATGTCTAAAGTGCCACTTCAAGTGCTAAATGAAGATATAAAAGAAACCCTGAGAAAACAATTCCCCAATGCAACTGCAGTGCACGTGACAAATAAGGTTGACTATTTGGGCACAGATTACACCGTCGGAATGATGTTAGCATTTGGATCAACAGCTTACACTTACACCATTGGAGGATACCTGAAAGTGTCTCTAAAACACTACATTTGCGTTGATTAAAAGGTTATGTGCCTATTTTATAATACATTCTTTCTTTCAAGTTATTTTCATTATTAAAAAAAACTGTCATAATTCATTTTTTCTCCATTACAATGTTTTTGCATTATATTATGCTAATGGTGATAAGATTGAAGTAATGTGATGAAGTGTGTGTGTGTTTATGTGCAGGTGCATGACTGTGTGTGTGGAGTTTATGCAAGAGAGAGGAAGAGAAAGACACTGGTTGCAGTTATAAATTTAAAATTAAGCAGCTAAATCTAGACTAATACCCTTTCTTCACTTTTTTTTCCCTTTTAGATTGAGATCGTGAAACACATCAACAATGTTCTCACCTAGCCCAGCTGTACTACGAGTAATTCTACAGAACCATGACGTACGGAAATTGTTCCTTCCATCTGGGATTCCAAACACAGTCGATGATCTTTTGACAGTTGTAAAAGAGACTTTTCAATTGGATGAACATTTCAGTCTCATGTACATGGACACTGATTTTGGTCAGTTTTTTACTCTGACCTCTACTGATGACATTAAGAACAAGGACTCAATCAAAATCGTTAAAAAAGAAGATCCATCTGTCATTCTGACACTGACACCTGTTTGTGACTCTGACATCTTATTACCTCCAAGAGATGTGGACCAGCATTCTACAGATGACCAACCCTCAACTAGTTCTAGGAAAACCATGCCCCATCTGAGGGTCGCTCAGAGAAGTGGCTGGAAAAATTTAAAGTTCCTGAGTTTTCCTTTGATATTGACAGAGTTCTCCAAGCTGGAAACCAAGCATATTTTGAAGATAGTACTCTCCTTCAAAATCATAGTGTGAAATCTGATATCCTGCAAAAGCTTGCTGAATCTATACTTAAATACACAGCATATCCCACAAATCCCCAGATACAGTCAGTCATAGAGGCTTTGATAGAAAAGTATCCATGCCTGAAGGAACCTGGATGTTGTTCAGGGATGTACGGCTGGCAACAAAGTCTGAAGTACAAAATGGGCAACTATCGTTCAAAGTTGAGAAACCGAGAGCTTCCTACCCAGAGGCAAGCTCTCGGACGTTGCAGGAGTCAAGATAAAGTCAAAACTCAGTGCACTGAATCAGGTATGCGACAAGTAGCTGTATGAACCAGTTAAACATTCTGTTATGTTGATTTGTGTATTGACTGCTATAATTGTGTGTCTTCATTCACAAATGCCGCTCGATCACATCCATTCCTCCACACACTGTCTACTATCTGTCCATCCATCTGTCTTTATGTCTATTTTGGTTACTGAAACCATTTAAACCATCTTTTTAAAATGTTAATTTTAATACTATTTTAAAACTTCAGAAAAGGTTGTCAAGTGACAGTTCTGTTTTTTAGTATTGATTATTAGAAATAAATCTCTTTCCAGGGACACACCATTGAGAAAAGACGAGATGTCGTGATCCGCAGTCTCATTCAATATCTTGGAGAAGTGGAGGAGAATCTTTTCAAAGACTGCAATGTAAGTCCCAGACATTTTATGCTAAACATTTATATCTAATCTGCCACACAAAATATTCAAAGTGTTAGCAAATGAAAGACTCGTATTTATAGGGTTAGTACACCCAAAAAATACAGTAAATATTTACAGTTAAAACCATTGCCCTCAAGTGTGTGTTACATGGGGTCAGTGTGACCCCTGCCAACAGTCATCAAGACAACCAGCCCAAGAGCAGAGTGCTGATTGCCTTATCTTTTGATTTTTAATTAACTATGTGATGGCTCTTTAAGGGTTATTTCACCCCAAAATAAAAAAAAATTGTCATTAATTACTCACCCTAATGCCGTTTGAAACCCATAAGACCTTTGTTCATCTTCGGAAACACAAATGAAGATATTTTTGATGACAGAATGCTGTCAGATTTCCCTCCATAGACTGCCTTCGCAACTGAAACTTCGACGCTTCAAAAAGTTCATAAAAAGATCAGAAAACGAATCCATATAAATCAAGCGAATTTAAGTCCAAATTTTCTGAACAGATTCGATTGCTTTAAATGATGAACAGATTTCTTTTAGGTTTTTAATGTAAACATGTAAACATCGAGCGAACATAAACTGAAGCTCAACCAAACCTGAATGACGCACAAGAACAAACCTCCTCTTGGAAGCTCATCTTGTTCTTTAACAAATGGTGTAACATTGCAGGCTAATAGAGATGAGAAAAGAAACACCCCCTAACAGCCACCTGAGCAAATAAATAGTATAATGATTTAGCATCATTTGATAATCGTCATTGTCAAACCCTCTATACTCATATTGTAAAAGTGGAGGTCATTTGGACAATGGAAAAATAATGAGCATGACTCTAGAATGTGTTCAGCTGACCCAGCCCGAAACACAATAGCTAAATGAAAACATCAGCCTTGAAAAAGTGTCATTGGAGTTGAGCAATTAAGGTGACACCCAGTTAAATGCAATACGTTTTCTCCTGTCCACTATGCATAGTCGCATTACTATGGCATATTATATCTTTGTCCCATGCAATGGTTATGTCAGTCAATGCAATTTTACAGTGAATCCCATATTATATCACTTCCTAAACTCTGCAGCGTGCAACCGACTGTCGGCCCTTACAGCAGCATAAACACTTATTAATGAAAACGTATATGGCCTCGAGAGCGTGCAAACCGTTCGCTCATCTCAGTAGCGAACTCAGAAAGTTTTAAGCGTTTTAAGCAGAGAGTGTGATTTCTGACAGATAAAAACCACCTCTGATGGCCACCGCTCAGAATCAGCAAACACGTATCCGTGATCAGCCACACACTCTAGACAAGTTGAAATGATTCATATCATTCTACGTGAAATCTAAATAATAAATCGCTGTTGCGTTTTGATTCATGATAATATTCACATTGCATGATCAACTCATTAGCCGACACATAACTCATCTCACTCAAATTAGCAACACGTACACAGTGTTTACTAAACCGCAACTTCTGCTGCGTTCTATTGTTGTTGATATTCGCTACATTGCAATCTGAATTTGTTATCCATGCTGCTGCTGCTGTACAAAAACACTGGAATTGCTGTAGCTCCGTTAGACTTCGCTTTTGTATTCGCATATCTGTTTTTCACTTATAGAGTTCAACTAGCTTGTCTCTGTATCCTCATACAACATTGCATATCGCTAGCTACTAATATGCTTAGTAATTCACTCTAAGCATTAAAACAGGACTGACATAAGGCATCAATAGAGCAGACTACGCAAAAACGCACAGTGATATAGCATAAAAATCTGTGTATTTATCTTTTTAGTTTTAAATTATTAAAAGTCAATTAGCTTATAAAGAGAGTAGCTATTAAACTAATCACAACAAATCTGAAGTAAAATAAATGTTTTGTGTTAATTAACAAATATCAAAAAACGTTTTCCACTGAATCAGCAAATGTTATTATTACCCAATTGTCAATATCCTGTGACATGGCAGGCCAATAAAATCTTCTTGAGTTTGCATCTCTTGTTCTATTTTTCCCGGCATGTGGTAATGATTGGTTTGTGATTGGTTGGAACCATTTGTGATTGAATTTCCTTATTCCATTTATATACAGGGGGAACCACTTTTCTCAGCCCTCCAGGTAAACCAGTTCCCCCATGTGTTCTCAGTGTAAGAGAATGATCTGTAAATGAAAGTTGTTACACATAATGAGGACAGTTAAATGCATCACCAGCATCACTGTAGTGCAGTGGTTCTCAAACTGTGGCCCGTCACGAATGCAAATGCAGCCCACGATATGCTGGCCACATTTAAAAAATAAATTCCAGTTTTACAATTTATTTTTGTTTTTAAATTAATTAAAATGAATTAAACTAATATAAGTCTGAACTATAATGTTTTTGTTTTGTGATATAAAATCATTTTGGTGATCATATATTATTTTCAGACATGCGCAGTCGCAGACCTACTGTAGGACGCAACTACGCATTTATTGAACACTTAAAAGCATGCGCTTTGGCAGAATTCCAATAGTATCAGTATCCATTATTTTTTTAAATTTAGGGATCAAAACAGACAAATTTGTTATTAGAGGAGAAAAAACGGAATTATGAATATACCAATGAAGGAACACATGCAAACAAGAAGATTAGGGTCTGGCATCAGCAGTGAAGGTAAGAGAGTAGGCCTTCTGGAAGAATGGAAGAACCAGTTGGCTGTCATTGAGCGAGATGGGCAGCCTTTCTGTTTGCTCTGTAGTAAAGTACTTGGCATATGCAAAACCTACAATGGGGACAGTCCCGTATTTCAGCTCTATTTTTAGTGTCCCGACTTATTAGGAAAAAATCATGTTTTGTTCAATTCCAGCCCAATCAATTCGTCTAGAACAAAATTACCATACAATCACAATTCGTTATCGATTAAATTGAAGTTAGTGAAGACGGGATAGGCGGAATCGCGCTGAATAACAGACACCAGAAGCGCTCTCTCTCTTTTTTTAATGCGCACGAGCCCAGGGCTGCGTTCAGCCCGACAAAACGTTGCAAAATGTTTTTTTAAATGGAAACGGTGGTGCGTTGAACCATAGACATTATAATAAACACTAGACGCCCTATCCGCTTGTTAAGTCGTGACGTAAGGAACGGCGTTTCTGGGTCCAAGCCTCGACTCGTTTCACTTGAGAAGGGCATAGTTACTATGATTATAATTTTTTGGAAGTATTGTACCACATCGTGTGTGTATATTAGCACCATTTGTTGTTTTCTTGTGGTATGAGATAGAGCGTTTGGACCCGGAAGCACTGCAGCGTGACGTCAGACTTAACAACCGAATTAGCCGCTGGACTGTAAGTCAACGGCGCCGCCATATTGTGCGGGGCAACGTTCCCATAACGTTCATAACTGGAATTGAGAAAAATGCCTGCTTCTTGTGCTGCTTGGGGCTGTATAAATCGCTGCACAATTGAAAACAAGTCTCGGGGAATGACCTTTCACAGGTAAGACTGAACATTTGTTTCTGGTTGTATTTGGTCATTATATAATTATATTGATAGTAGCTGGCCACCCGAGTCAGTCAAACTAAAATAGCTAGGGATGTTGCTAGTTAGCTGTGAAAGTTAAGACATGAGTTTACATGATTTCTAATATAGTTTTAGGTTATATTATGTCTTATTTTTATAAACTAAATTCCCTGAAGTTTAAATATGCATCTTTATTTTCTTAGTGCTAGAAAAATACAGAAAGCAGCCTGTGTGATTTGTATTTGATGATTTTTTTTCATTTTATTAATGGTGGTCAATTCTAAGCTCAAGAAAAGCTAAAATTGGGTTTAAGACAGAAAATGCCTTTTCCACAATAAGAAAACTTTATTTTATTTAATGTGAAAATTTAATTATATCTCAGTATGGGCGTTTTCACAATTCTTATGCAAGAATAAAGCAGCCAAATACATGACAAGCCTGAGCTTTAACTATTTCTTATTAAAATAAATATTTTATATGTCTAACTATAAAGATTTTAAGTAACTAGAACCTTTTGTACACCACGTACATTATAAACCACTGAAATCGGTTGATAAATGTAAACATTATTTTTGTTTTTATCCAGAAATACCGCAGCTCGCCCGTTTACTTGCATTTGTTGACAGCGCGGTCTTGCCCCGCACAATATGGCGGACTTGTTGACGTATCGCAGCAACAGTCCAAAGAGGAGTTACGTCACGATGTTTTCACTCTGCGTTGCATTTCGGGAAGGCGCCGCCATATTAGCAGGATACGCTATCCGTTGCCATGGTTACTTCGACAGCGAGACAAGAGAAAGAGCAACGGAGAGAGAGAGCAGATTAATTTAATAAATACATTTTGCGATACAGCGCAGTTTTATAGGAAGAAATACTATCTATCTATGACCATTTCTATCTATCTATCGAACATATCTGACTATTTATCTATCTATCTATCTTTGACCATTCCTATTTATCTATCGACCATATCTATTGACCATATCTATCTATCTATCTACCTATCTATCTAATGACCATATCTATCTATCTATCCATCTATGACCATTTCTATCTATCTATCTATCTATGACCATTTTTATCTATCTATCTAATGACCATATCTATCTATCTAATGACCATTTCTATCTCTCTATCTATCTATCTATCTATCTATGACCATTTCTATCTATTCCATAACTTTTTTTTGGTTAAATAATTTGATTTATCCAAAATCAATTTTCTTTCTATGTATGACCATTTCTATCTATCTATCTATCTATCTATCTATCTATGACCATTTCTATCTATCTATCTATCTATCTATCTATCGACCATATATCTATCTATCTATTTATCTATCTATCTAGCTATCTATCAACCATATTTATCTATCGACCATATCTATCTATCTATCTATCTATGACCAGTTCTATCTATTCCATAACTTTTTTTGGTTTAAATTTATCCAAAATCAATTTTCTTTCTTTCTTTCTTTCTTTCTATGACTATCTATCTATGACCATTTCTATCTATCTATCTATCTATCTATTTATCTATCTGACCATATCTATCTATCTATCTATCTATCTATGACCATTTCTATCTATCTATCTATCTATGACCATATCTATCTATCTATCTATCTATCTATGACCATTTCTATCTATCTGTCTATCTATCTATGACCATATCTATCTATCTATCTATCTATTTCTATCTATCTATGACCATTTCTATCTATTCCATAACTTTTTTTGGTTAAAATTTATGCAAAATCAATTTTTCTTTCTTTCTTTCTTTCTTTCTTTCTTTCTTTCTTTCTTCTGGCTATCTATCTGTGACCATTTCTATCTATCTATGACCATTTCTATCTATCTATCCATCTATCTATGTATGACCATTTCTATCTATTCCATAACTTTTTTTGGTTAAATAATTTAATTTATCCAAAATCAATTTTCTTTTTTTTCTCATGACTATCTATTTATCTATGACCATTTTTATCTACCTATCTATGTATGACCATATCTATCTACCTATCTATCTATGACCATTTCTATCTATCTATCTATGACCATATCTATCTATCTGTCTATCTATCTATCTATCTATCTACCTATGTATGACCATTTCTATCTATCTATCTATCTATCTATGACCATATCTATCTCTGACCATTTCTATCTATCGACCATATCTATCTATCTGTGACAATTTCTATCTATCTATCGACCATATCTGTCTATCTATCTGTCTATCTATCTATCTGTAACCATTTTTATCTATCTATCTCTCTATCTATATCTATCTATCTATAACCATTTCTATCTATTCCATAACTTTTTTTTATTTAAATGTATCCAAAATCAACTTTCTTTCTTTCTTTCTTTCTTTCTTGCTTTCTTTTTTCTTTCTTTCTTTCTATGAATATCTATCTATCTATGACCACTTCTATCTATCTATCTATAACCATTTTTATCTATGTATCTATCTATCTATCTATGACCATTTCTATCTATCTATCTATCTATCTATGACCATTTCTATCTATCTATCTATCTATGACCATTTCTATCTATCTAGCTATAACCATTTTTATCTATGTATCTATCTATCTATCTATGACCATATCTATCTATCTATCTATCTATCTATGACCATTTCTATCTATGACCATTTCTATCTATTCCATAACTTTTTTTGGTTCTTTCTTTCTTTCTTATGATTATCTATCTATCTATGGCCATATCTATCTACCTATCTATCCATGACCATATCTATCTACCTATCTATGACCATTTATATCTATCTATCTATCTATCTGTCTATGACCATATCTATCTCTGACCATTTCTATCTATCTATCTATCTATCGACCATATCTATCTATCGACCATATCTATCTATCTGTCTGTCTGTCTATCTATCTATGACCATTTTTATCTATCTTTCTATCTATATCTATCTATCTATGACCATTTCTATCTATTCCATAACTTTTTTTGGTTTAAATTGATCCAAAATCAATTTTCTTTCTTTCTTTCTTTCTTTCTTTCTTTCTTTCTATGACTATCTATCTATGACCATTTCTATCTATCTATGACCATATCTATCTATTTATCTATCTATCTATCTATCTATTTCTATCTATCTATGACCATTTCTATCTATTCCATAACTTTTTTTGGTTAAAATTTATCCAAAATCAATTTTCTTTCTTTCTTTCTTTCTTTTGATTATCTATCTATCTATGACCATTTCTATCTATCTATCTATCTATCTATCGACCATATCTGTCTGTCTATCTATGACCATTTCTATCTATCTATCTATGTATCTTTCTTTCTTTCTTTCTTTTGATTATCTATCTATCTATGACCATTTCTATCTATCTATCTATCTATCTATCTATCTATCGACCATATCTGTCTGTCTATCTATGACCATTTCTATCTATCTATCTATGTATCTTTCTGTCTATCTATCTA